>NW_027476964.1:20000-27500 GCF_051020955.1 Megalopta genalis | reverse complement strand
CTAGCCCTCGCGTAGGAGGGTTGATCGGCCGAGTCGATGGGTGTATCGGCGATGAAGGCATTAGAGACCGTCAGTGCGTCGTACATGTAGTACTTCGCATAATGGCGAGGCCCTGATTTAGCATACGGGCTGTGGCGTGTTCTTTGTACAGCACTGTATGTGCTGTATGACTTCCGACTGGGGAACTGTTGTCACTCGTGGCATCAGTTCCCCAGTTTACGTTAAACGGTTTTTCAGACCGTTTTTCGTGGGCGGAACACGCCACTAGACAACACTCCGCTGGGCTCAGGAATACATGGGATGCAATCAATCCCCTGGGCAACCCAGGCCGCAAGGGGCAAACGTGCCCTAGCCACACTTGAGCCTCCACGAAAAAGGTACCGCTGGATAGCTCGTGTTCTTAAATACGCAGCGAACTGAACGAAGTGTGGTGGAGAGGAAGAGGCAGCCTCTCCGACTGCTGTCTCCCACGTGTTTGCCGTGCGTGGCGACCCTTGTCGTCGGAAAAGAGGATCCTGGGATCTGAGGGGGCCCTCTCCTGCGGGTGAGACGTCCCCAACACGTACCTTTGGCCTCTGCTTCGGCTAGATGGGCGGCTGGACGAGAAAAGCAGCCCTGGTCCAGTCAATCGGCTTGGAACGACCACACGCTTCGGGCAAGTGGGTTCTGCTGGGCGAGGACGCGGGCTGGGTAAGGAAACCGACCCAGCCAGCAGACTATATTCGGTGCGTAGCCCTAACTCAGCCTTTGGCGGGTTCCAAATTGTGTGGGTCGGTGGTGGCCGGGGAGCGCACTGGATGAAAGACCAAGACACATTATGGGTCTTAATAAAATTAATGAACAAAAAACTAAGCGTCCAAAGACGACGGGTCCAGCTCCTACTCGGAGTGAAGCCGTCGCCGCAGACGCGGGAACTGCAAATGCAGCTGTCAGTCCCCCCGCGTCTGTGAGAAAGACAAGATCCGGGAAGGTGATTAATATCGCCAATCCTCGTGTGATCTTGCAAAGATGTGTGACTCCCACGCGAGCGGTCTCGGTGAAAACCGAGCCCACGGTAGAAGGTACGCCGGACACCGGTAACGTGGAAGTAATCGAACGAGTCGGAGACACGTCACTCGTGAAGGTGCAGTCGGCACCCGAGCGTGTCGAGGACCCTACTGGTGACGGTTGGCAAACCGTCACCAAAAAGACGAAGCGAGCCAAGCCGGGCGCACCCACCGGCAAGGCCGCAGTAAACCGGGCCAGGAGACCGAAGGGGACGTTCTCCGGGCAGAAGGTACGGCCTCTCGATCTCGTAAGAGACGAAGCCTTTAGGCGAGTGTCCGAAATACGGACCTTTTGCTTTCGACCTGAGTCGAAAGTCAATAAGGAGTCCGGGTCAAAGATACTCGCCGAGGTTGAGGCACTCAACGAGCTGGTCCAGGAGCTTATTCAACGGAATAGCTTCGTCGAAGGGCAGCTCGCCGCGGTCAGGGCGGACCTAAAAGCGCGTCCTGCCGTAATGAGTGCGATGCGACCTGGGCCGTCCAAGGGAACTCTCCCGAAGACGGCCTGCAACGCCGCGCAGTCGACTTACGCCCATGTGAACAAAGTCGACTGCAAAGGAGCTTCTCCGGAAGCGGGGAGACGGCCACAATCGCAGCATGTGGTAAAAATCTTCCCGCCGAAGGAAAAAGGACAGAGCAGCGAAGTTACGAAGGTTACTGTTCTGTCGCTCGTTAAACCAGCGAAGGAGGCGATCCGAATAAAGTCGGTCCGACGCATCCACTCCGGTGGCATCGTCGTCGAGACCGACCGAAAGGAGGACCTGCAAGCCTTCGTTGGCAATAAGAAGCTCCGGAGCGCGGGTCTGTCCGTCTCCTTACCTACCAAGCGGGACCCCGAGGTTTTAGTTTACGACGTCCCGCGTCGGATGGGTAAGGACGAAATTGCCTCCAGTATTTGGAGGCAAAATCTCTGCGATGCGAACCAGAAGGATGTGCCTTCGGGAATTCGGGTCAGCCGCATGGCTGGCAAGACCCCGGAGACAGCCAACTGGGTCGTTGCCGTCAGTCCGCAGAATCTTCAGCGGCTGAAGCAGAGGGGTAGCCGAGTTTACCTTGGATGGAACTCCTGTCGTGTACGGGATTTCGTCCAGGTGCTTCGGTGCTACCGTTGCCAACGCTTCGGGCATACCTCGAAGCGTTGTAAATTCAAGGAGGACGTGTGCGGTCACTGCTCCCAAAAGGGGCATACCTTCACGCTCTGTAGCAAGAAGAGTGAACCTCCGGTCTGCTCTAATTGCAAGGACAGAGGGTGGGCTAGTGCACACAAGTCGCGGGACCCAGCTTGCGCTTCCTATCAGGCGGCGCTAGCTTTGGAGTCGTCCCGTGTCCGACTTGAGTGACGGGCAGACGTGGACCTGTCCACTCCGCCATTCGAACGGCATGCTGGGCGGACCCCTCGGGGTTCGCCCCCTCGGGCCAGGCTGAAGCCCCTCTTGCGGAGATAAATTGACTTTAACACTACTCCGTCAAGAGTGCCTGGATTGGGTTGGACTCGAGGTGGCAGCGGGAGTAGCACGTTGTCTTCCCCTGTCACGATAACGAACGAGGGTAGAGCCAGACCATCGGCACGCGTCGAGAGAGCGGCTAGTATAGTCCACATAGGACCCAGGCATAGCCCATCTTTAGACTCACAACGACGACACTAACTGTCCCTATCTACTGGCGGTGGCGGTCTGTGGCCACCCAGGGTTGAGAGGCGACCCCCGAACTAGTCCTCGCGAAGGTTGTTGCTACTACCGAGTCGATGGATGCGTCGACGATGAAGGCATTTTAGACCGTCAGTGCGTCGTACATGTAGTACTTCGCATAATGGCGAGGCCCGAGATTAAGCATGCGGGCTGTGGCGTGTTCATGTACAGCATTGAATATGCTGTACTACTCCTTAGCGGGGGACTGTTGTCACTTGTGGCTGCAGTCCCCCGCGTCACGTTATGCGGTTTTTCTGGTCTAACTGGAATGCCGCATTTTCGTTGTCTGAACACGCCACGAAGCAACACGCCGTCGGATTGAATGTTGCTGCTGAGTCGATAGGTGCATCGGCGATGAAAGCACTTGAGACCGCCAGTGCGTTGTACATGTAGTACTTCGCATAATGGCGAGGCCCTTGAACTAAGCATACGGGCTGTGGTGTGTTCATGTACAGCATTGAATATGCTGTACTACTCCCATCCGGGGGACTGTTGTCACTTGTGGCTTCAGTCCCCCGCGTTACGTTATGCGGTTTTTCTGGTCTGACTGGAATGCCGCATTTTCGTTATCTGAACACGCCACAAAGCAACACGCCGACGGAGTGAATGCTGCCGAGTTGACGGATGCATCAGATGCATCGGCGATGAGGGTGTTTTGAGACCGCCAGTGCGTTGTACATGTAGTACTTCGCATAATGGCGAGGCCCTTGAACTAAGCATACGGGCTGTGGCGTGTTCATGTACAGCATTGAATATGCTGTACTACTCCCTACCGGGGGACTGTTGTCACTTGTGGCTGCAGTCCCCCGCGTCACGTTATGCGGTTTTTCTGGTCTGACCGGAATGCCGCATTTTCGTTGTCTGAGCGCGCCACGTAGCAACATGCCGCTGGATCTAGAAATCGGGATGCAACCAATCGCCTGGGCAACCCAGGCCGCAAGGGGCAAACGTGCCCTAGCCACACTTGAGCCTCCACGAAAAAGGTACCGCTGGATAGCTCGTGTTCTCAAAACGCAGCGAACCGAACGAAGTGTGGTGGAGAGGAAGAGGCAGCCTCTCCGACTGCTGTCTCCCGCGTGTTTGCCGTGCGTGGCGACCCTTGTCGTCGGAAAAGAGGATCCTGGGATCTGAGGGGGCCCTCTCCTGCGGGTGAGACGTCCCCAACACGTACCTTTGGCCTCTGCTTCGGCTAGATGGGAGGCTGGACGAGAAAAGCAGCCCTGGTCCAGTCAATCGGCTTGGAACGACCATACGCTTCGGCGAGTGGGTTCTGACGGGCGAGGACGCGGGCTGGGTTGAGTAATCGGCCCAGTCAGCAGACTATGTCCGGTGCGTAGCCCTAACCCAGCCTGATGGCGGGTTCCAAAATGTGTGGGTCGGTGGTGGCCGGGGAGCGTACCGGATGAAAGAAAGATTCACATTATGGGATCTAAATCGAAAACACAAATTGAACGATCAAAGTCGGCGGGTCCAGCTCCTACTCGGAGTGAAGCCGTCGCCACAGACGCGGAAGCTACAGCAGCAGCTGTTAGCCCTCCTGCGTCTGCGAAAAAGACAAGGTCCGGGAAGGTGTTAAACATCGCCAATCCTCGTGTGACCTTGGAGAGATGCGTGACACCCACGCGAGCGGTCTCGGTGAAAACTGAGGCCACGGAAGAAGGCGCGCCGGACACCGGTAACGTGGGGACAGCGCCCAAGTCGGGGGACTCCCCCAGCCGCAAGGCTGGGAAGGGGAAACCCAAAAAAATCGAACAAGTCAAAGACACGCTCGTGAAGGTGCAACCGGCACCCGTGCGTGTCGAAGACCCCGAAGGTGGCGGTTGGAAAACCGTCACCAAAAAATCGAAGCGTGCCAAGCCAGTCGCACCTACTGGCAAGGCCGCAGCAAACCAGGCCAGGAAATCGAAGGGGACGGTTTCCGGGCACAAGGTACGGCCTCTCGATCTCGTGAGAGACGAAGCCTTCAGGCGAGTATCGGAGATACGGACCTTTTGCTTTCGACCCGAGTCGAAAGTCAACAAGGAGTCCGGGTCGAAGATACTAGCAGAAGTCGGAGCACTCAACGAGTTGGTCCAGGAGCTGATTCAAAGAAACAGCTTCGTCGAAGGGCAACTCGCCGCGGTCAGGGCGGACCTAAAAGCGCGCCCTGCCGTAATGAGTGCGGCGCGACCTGGGCCGTCCAAGGGATCCCTCCCGAAGACGGTCTCCAATGCCGCGCAGTTGACCTACGCCCAAGTGGCAAAGGTCAACCAGTCAGCGACTCCGGAGGCGAGAAGACCACCGACACAATACGTGGTGCGTATCTTCCCGCCAAAGGATAAAGGACAGAACAGCGATGCTACTAAGAGAGCTGTTCTGTCGATCGTAAAACCTGCGAAGGAGGCGATCCGTGTCAGATCGGTTCGACGCATCCACTCCGGTGGCATCGTCGTCGAAACCGATCGCAAGGAGGACCTAAAAGCCTTCGTAGGCAATAAGAAGCTGGCGAGTGCGGGACTGTCCGTCTCCTTGCCCAGCAAACGGGACCCCGAGGTCCTGATTTATGACATTCCGAAAGGGATGGGCAAGGAGGAAATTGCCTCCAGTCTTTGGAGGCAAAACCTCTCTGAGGCGTCCCAGAAGGATGTGCCTTCGGGTGTTCGGGTCAGTCGCATGGCTGGCAAGACCCCGGAGACAGCCAACTGGGTAGTGGCCGTCAGTCCGCAGATTCGTCGGCGGCTGGCGCAGAGAGGGGACCGGGTGTACCTTGGGTGGAGTTCCTGCCGTGTGCGGGACTTCATACAGGTCACCCGTTGCTATAAGTGCCAGCGCTTCGGGCACACCGCGAAGCGCTGTAAATTCAAAGAGGATGTCTGCGGACATTGTGCCGAAAAAGGGCACGGCTATGCGCTCTGCAGCAGGAAGAGCAAGCCTCCGGTTTGTTCCAACTGCAAAGACAGAGGGCGGCCACACGACCATAAGTCGCGAGACCCGGCCTGCGCCTCCTATCAGGAAGCGCTGGTTTTGGAGATGTCTCGCATTAGACAGGAATAATAATTTGAATCTCGAATGGATAGTACAAACGACCGGCGACGCTCGAGAGTCATACGGGTCATGCAGCATAACATGCAGCGGGCCCGAAACGTGACCGACGAAGTCCGGACTGAGATGCATAGGCGAGGGGTAGATGTGTTGCTTGCACAAGAGCCATATAGCTGGCGGGGTACTGTGCCCGGGCTAGGCTTGAGAACGAGGCTGATCACGGCAGGCGAACCGGTGATGGCTGCAATAGCGGTCAGAAACCCGGATCTAACCGTGGTCAAAGTCTCTAACTTGTGCGACACGCATTTGTCCTGTGTCAGCATCTCGGGTTCGTTTGGGAGCTTCTTCCTGATCAGCCAGTACTTTCAATGCTCCGATGACGTTGAATCAGGTCTGGCGCGGTTGGAGAGAGCTCTTTCCGCACTTAAGCATAACCGAGTCATTATCTCTGCCGACGTTAACGCGAAATCAGCCCAGTGGGGCAGCGCGGAGACGGACGTGAGAGGCCGTAAACTCGAAGAGTTTATCGTGAGCCATGGCTTGGTTGTCTTGAACGAGGCTGGAAACGCTCCGACGTTTTCCAGCCCTAGTGGACAGTCATACATCGACGTCACACTATCGACACCTGATATTTGCGACAAGGTGCGAGGTTGGAAGGTCCGCGAGGACCTGACGACCAGCGACCACCGAGTCATAGAGTTTTCTTTGAGTTTTTGCGCCGAGGACGGTGCTGCCGAAATTAGTAGCAACAGCAGTACCAACCGGAACGGATTATTACCAAGGTTCCGACTCCGAAGCGCAAAATGGCCCGAGTTCGACAAGGCGCTGCAGGAAAGTAAGAGGAGTATATCCCCCGATCCATTGAACAATAAGGGGGATGTCGAACATCTAGCACAGGAGATCGAAAGAATGATCGTCCAAGCGTGCGACTCCTCGATGCCAACCAAGCAGTGGCATTCAAAATCCGTCCCATGGTGGACGGCCGACCTGACGAGGCAAAAGAGGCGAGTCTACAAACTTAGACGAGCCTCGCAGAACGCAGCATGTTCAGAGGAGCAGAGGGCGGCCAAGAGGACCGAGTATCTTAAACAGAGAAAGGCCTACAAAGCCGCCATCAAAGCTGCTCGGTCGCACAGCTGGCGTGCATTCGTGACCGAGCAGGGAAACAAGGAACCCTGGGGCCTCATTTATAAGATCACGAGGCAGAAGATGACAGCCAGCACGGTCATCTCGAATATAAATCGTAACACTGCCCAGGGTTACACCACAGACTGGGACTCCACCGCTTCCGCGCTGCTGGAGGGGTTAATTCCGGACGATAGCCCCGCGAATGACTCCCCGGAACATGCGCGAGTCAGGAGGGAAGCTGCCATCGAGCCGGAGAGTGAGGACGCCAGTCCCTTCACCCTCTCGGAGCTCAGATCGGCGGTCAACCGACTGAAGAGCGGCAAGTGTCCAGGCCTAGATCGGATCGAGCCGGAGATTTTAAAACGTTCGTGTAATACAATCTCACGCGAGCTCCTCCGACTCTACAACGGATGCCTGGCACACGGAGTCTTTCCCGTGGAATGGAAAGTCGGGTCCATCATTACCATCCTTAAAGGACCCGAGAAACCTGAAACGGAGATAAAGTCCTACAGACCAATATGCTTGCTTTCGGTCGTAGGCAAAGTCTTGGAGAAGCTAATCGCTACGCGATTAGCTAGTTTGTTTTTGCACCCCGACTACGCCTCCGATCGGCAATA
>NW_027476964.1:0-15000 GCF_051020955.1 Megalopta genalis | reverse complement strand
AACCGCTGATACTTGGTTGTAAAATCTCCATTATCCGAACGAAAGTAACACGCCGCTGGTACTTTATTTTATTATAATAATTTAATTATAAGACAGAAACCGCTGGTACTTGGTTGTAAAATCTCCATTATCCGAACGAAAGCAATACGCCGTTGGTACTTGGTTATAAAATTTTCATTACAAGATAGAAAGCAATATGCCGCTGGTTATATTAATGTAATCTTATGGAAAGCATTACGCCGCTGGAACTTTGACCATTGCAATAATCGATCGGAAGCTATACACAGCAAGGAATACGAATATTATACCAAGAGATCGAAAACAATACGCTGTTCGGACGTTTTGACTAGCTGTCGCACAGTGCAGACGCGTCGACCCGTCGCTCCGCATTTCGAGCGCAATTTCAGTGGTTTTTCAGTTCAGAAAATTACAGAGAGTGTTTGGTTGTGTTGCAGGAGTCAAACTGAATGATTTGATGCATAAAGTTTAATTAAACTCCCATTAGTTTGCCGGGAAACATCGATTATTCCGATCTAGAAAGAGACAGAGACAGTCGATCCGCGTTATGTTAAATATCTCCAGGTTACCGATTCCACAAAATTATAAAAAGTATACGGCTGTGTAGCGGGGATCAAAACGAGTAATTTCATGTATAAAGTTTAAATAATCTCCCAATAGTTTGCCGGGAAACATCGATAATTCCGATCTAGAAAGAGACAGAGACAGTCGATCCGCGTTATGTTAAATATCTCAAGGTTACCGATTCCACAAAATTATAAAAAGTATACGGCTGTGTAGCGGGGACCAAAACGAGTAATTTCATGTATAAAGTTTAATTAATCTCCCAATAGTTTGCCGGGAAACATCGATTATTCCGATCTAGAAAGAGACAGAGACAGTCGATCCGCGTTATGTTAAATATCTCCAGGTTACCGATTCCACAAAATTATAAAAAGTATACGGCTGTGTAGCGGGGATCAAAACGAGTAATTTCATGTATAAAGTTTAAATAATCTCCCAATAGTTTGCCGGGAAACATCGATAATTCCGATCTAGAAAGAGACAGAGACAGTCGATCCGCGTTATGTTAAATATCTCAAGGTTACCGATTCCACAAAATTATAAAAAGTATACGGCTGTGTAGCGGGGATCAAAACGAGTAATTTCATGTATAAAGTTTAAATAATCTCCCAATAGTTTGCCGGGAAACATCGATAATTCCGATCTAGAAAGAGACAGAGACAGTCGATCCGCGTTATGTTAAATATCTCAAGGTTACCGATTCCACAAAATTATAAAAAGTATACGGCTGTGTAGCGGGGATCAAAACGAGTAATTTCGTGTATAAAGTTTAATTAATCTCCGAATAGTTTTCCGGGAAACATCGATAATTCCGATCTAGAAAGAGACAGAGACAGTCGATCCGCGTTATGTTAAATATTTCAAGGTTCCCGATTCCACAAAATTATAAAAAGTATACGGCTGTGTAGCGGGGACCAAAACGAGTAATTTCATGTATAAAGTTTAAATAATCTCCCAATAGTTTGCCGGGAAACATCGATAATTCCGATCTAGAAAGAGACAGAGACAGTCGATCCGCGTTATGTTAAATATCTCAAGGTTACCGATTCCACAAAATTATAAAAAGTATACGGCTGTGTAGCGGGGACCAAAACGAGTAATTTCATGTATAAAGTTTAATTAATCTCCCAATAGTTTGCCGGGAAACATCGATTATTCCGATCTAGAAAGAGACAGAGACAGTCGATCCGCGTTATGTTAAATATTTCAAGGTTCCCGATTCCACAAAATTATAAAAAGTATACGGCTTCAAAAAAGTAAAAGTATTCAATAACATATTCTTGCTTAGATAACTTTTTTACATAGGGATTAAGCATTTAGAACGATATAATGTTTAAAATAAGGGCACTTTACTCTTGACATTTTACGGTTTTTTCAATTTTCTGAAAAATCCTACCATTAGATTTTTTTAAAAATACGATATTCTTGCTTAACTAACGTTTCTACATAGGGATTAAGGATTTAGAACGACATCTAATGTCAGAAATTGGCACTTTACTCTTGACATTTTTCGGTTTTTTCAATTTTCTGGAAAATCCTATCATTAGATTTTTTTAAAAATACGATATTCTTGCTTAACTAACGTTTTTACATAGGGATTAAGCATTTAGAACGAAATCTAATGTAGGAAAATGGTACTTTACTCTTGACCGGTACGTTGGGACTTTGAAAATATTCGGGCGTTCCAATCGCTCGTCTGTTGCATCATAGCGCGTCTCGGCGCAATCGACCGATTCGCTCGACCCATTATTTTCGATTTACGGCTAAAATAAATTTTTCTCATTTTATTCAATAACATATTCTTGCTTAGATAACTTTTTTACATAGGGATTAAGCATTTAGAACGATATAATGTTTAAAATAAGGGCACTTTACTCTTGACATTTTACGGTTTTTTCAATTTTCTGAAAAATCCTACCATTAGATTTTTTTAAAAATACGATATTCTTGCTTAACTAACGTTTCTACATAGGGATTAAGGATTTAGAACGAAATCTAATGTCAGAAAATGGCACTTTACTCTTGACATTTTTCGGTTTTTTCAATTTTCTGGAAAATCCTATCATTAGATTTTTTTAAAAATACGATATTCTTGCTTAACTAACGTTTTTACATAGGGATTAAGCATTTAGAACGAAATCTAATGTAGGAAAATGGTACTTTACTCTTGACCGGTACGTTGGGACTTTGAAAATATTCGGGCGTTCCAATCGCTCGTCTGTTGCATCATAGCGCGTCTCGGCGCAATCGACCGATTCGCTCGACCCATTATTTTCGATTTACGGCTAAAATAAATTTTTCTCATTTTATTCAATAACATATTCTTGCTTAGATAACTTTTTTACATAGGGATTAAGCATTTAGAACGATATAATGTTTAAAATAAGGGCACTTTACTCTTGACATTTTACGGTTTTTTCAATTTTCTGAAAAATCCTACCATTAGATTTTTTTAAAAATACGATATTCTTGCTTAACTAACGTTTCTACATAGGGATTAAGGATTTAGAACGAAATCTAATGTCAGAAAATGGCACTTTACTCTTGACATTTTTCGGTTTTTTCAATTTTCTGGAAAATCCTATCATTAGATTTTTTTAAAAATACGATATTCTTGCTTAACTAACGTTTTTACATAGGGATTAAGCATTTAGAACGAAATCTAATGTAGGAAAATGGTACTTTACTCTTGACCGGTACGTTGGGACTTTGAAAATATTCGGGCGTTCCAATCGCTCGTCTGTTGCATCATAGCGCGTCTCGGCGCAATCGACCGATTCGCTCGACCCATTATTTTCGATTTACGGCTAAAATAAATTTTTCTCATTTTATTCAATAACATATTCTTGCTTAGATAACTTTTTTACATAGGGATTAAGCATTTAGAACGATATAATGTTTAAAATAAGGGCACTTTACTCTTGACATTTTACGGTTTTTTCAATTTTCTGAAAAATCCTACCATTAGATTTTTTTAAAAATACGATATTCTTGCTTAACTAACGTTTCTACATAGGGATTAAGCATTTAGAACGAAAACTAATGTCAGAAAATGGCACTTTACTCTTGACATTTTTCGGTTTTTTCAATTTTCTGGAAAATCCTATCATTAGATTTTTTTAAAAATACGATATTCTTGCTTAACTAACGTTTTTACAAAGGGATTAAGCATTTAGAACGAAATCTAATGTAGGAAAATGGTACTTTACTCTTGATCGGTACGTTGGGACTTTGAAAATATTCGGGCGTTCCAATCGCTCGTCTGTTGCATCATAGCGCGTCTCGGCGCAATCGACCGATTCGCTCGACCCATTATTTTCGATTTACGGCTAAAATAAATTTTTCTCATTTTATTCAATAACATATTCTTGCTTAGATAACTTTTTTACATAGGGATTAAGCATTTAGAACGATATAATGTTTAAAATAAGGGCACTTTACTCTTGACATTTTACGGTTTTTTCAATTTTCTGAAAAATCCTACCATTAGATTTTTTTAAAAATACGATATTCTTGCTTAACTAACGTTTCTACATAGGGATTAAGCATTTAGAACGAAATCTAATGTCAGAAAATGGCACTTTACTCTTGACATTTTTCGGTTTTTTCAATTTTCTGGAAAATCCTATCATTAGATTTTTTTTAAAATACGATATTCTTGCTTAACTAACGTTTTTACATAGGGATTAAGCATTTAGAACGAAATCTAATGTAGGAAAATGGTACTTTACTCTTGACCGGTACGTTGGGACTTTGAAAATATTCGGGCGTTCCAATCGCTCGTCTGTTGCATCATAGCGCGTCTCGGCGCAATCGACCGATTCGCTCGACCCATTATTTTCGATTTACGGCTAAAATAAATTTTTCTCATTTTATTCAATAACATATTCTTGCTTAGATAACTTTTTTACATAGGGATTAAGCATTTAGAACGATATAATGTTTAAAATAAGGGCACTTTACTCTTGACATTTTACGGTTTTTTCAATTTTCTGAAAAATCCTATCATTAGATTTTTTTAAAAATACGATAATCTTGCTTAACTAACGTTTCTACATAGGGATTAAGCATTTAGAACGAAATCTAATGTCAGAAAATGGCACTTTACTCTTGACATTTTTCGGTTTTTTCAATTTTCTGGAAAATCCTATCATTAGATTTTTTTTAAAATACGATATTCTTGCTTAACTAACGTTTTTACATAGGGATTAAGCATTTAGAACGAAATCTAATGTAGGAAAATGGTACTTTACTCTTGACCGGTACGTTGGGACTTTGAAAATATTCGGGCGTTCCAATCGCTCGTCTGTTGCATCATAGCGCGTCTCGGCGCAATCGACCGATTCGCTCGACCCATTATTTTCGATTTACGGCTAAAATAAATTTTTCTCATTTTATTCAATAACATATTCTTGCTTAGATAACTTTTTTACATAGGGATTAAGCATTTAGAACGATATAATGTTTAAAATAAGGGCACTTTACTCTTGACATTTTACGGTTTTTTCAATTTTCTGAAAAATCCTACCATTAGATTTTTTTAAAAATACGATATTCTTGCTTAACTAACGTTTCTACATAGGGATTAAGCATTTAGAACGAAATCTAATGTCAGAAAATGGCACTTTACTCTTGACATTTTTCGGTTTTTTCAATTTTCTGGAAAATCCTATCATTAGATTTTTTTAAAAATACGATATTCTTGCTTAACTAACGTTTTTACATAGGGATTAAGCATTTAGAACGAAATCTAATGTAGGAAAATGGTACTTTACTCTTGATCGGTACGTTGGGACTTAGAAAATATTCGGCCGTACGCGGCGCGTCTCGGCGCTTCGAACAGCTCCGGTGTCCCCATTATTTTCGATTTACGGCTAAAATAAATTTTTCTAATTTTTTTCAATAACATATTCTTGCTTAAATAACTTTTTTACATAGGGATTAAGCATTTAGAACGATACATTGTTTAAAATAATGGCACTTTACTCTTGACATTTTACGGTTTTTTCAATTTTCTGAAAAATCCTATCATTAGATTTTTTTAAAAATACGATATTCTTGCTTAACTAACGTTTCTACATAGGGATTAAGCATTTAGAACGAAATCTAATGTCAGAAAATGGCACTTTACTCTTGACATTTTTCGGTTTTTTCAATTTTCTGGAAAATCCTATCATTAGATTTTTTTAAAAATACGATATTCTTGCTTAACTAACGTTTTTACATAGGGATTAAGCATTTAGAACGAAATCTAATGTAGGAAAATGGTACTTTACTCTTGACCGGTACGTTGGGACTTTGAAAATATTCGGGCGTTCCAATCGCTCGTCTGTTGCATCATAGCGCGTCTCGGCGCAATCGACCGATTCGCTCGACCCATTATTTTCGATTTACGGCTAAAATAAATTTTTCTCATTTTATTCAATAACATATTCTTGCTTAGATAACTTTTTTACATAGGGATTAAGCATTTAGAACGATATAATGTTTAAAATAAGGGCACTTTACTCTTGACATTTTACGGTTTTTTCAATTTTCTGAAAAATCCTATCATTAGATTTTTTTAAAAATACGATAATCTTGCATAACTAACGTTTCTACATAGGGATTAAGCATTTAGAACGAAATCTAATGTCAGAAAATGGCACTTTACTCTTGACATTTTTCGGTTTTTTCAATTTTCTGGAAAATCCTATCATTAGATTTTTTTAAAAATACGATATTCTTGCTTAACTAACGTTTTTACATAGGGATTAAGCATTTAGAACGAAATCTAATGTAGGAAAATGGTACTTTACTCTTGATCGGTACGTTGGGACTTTGAAAATATTCGGGCGTTCCAATCGCTCGTCTGTTGCATCATAGCGCGTCTCGGCGCAATCGACCGATTCGCTCGACCCATTATTTTCGATTTACGGCTAAAATAAATTTTTCTCATTTTATTCAATAACATATTCTTGCTTAGATAACTTTTTTACATAGGGATTAAGCATTTAGAACGATATAATGTTTAAAATAAGGGCACTTTACTCTTGACATTTTACGGTTTTTTCAATTTTCTGAAAAATCCTACCATTAGATTTTTTTAAAAATACGATATTCTTGCTTAACTAACGTTTCTACATAGGGATTAAGCATTTAGAACGAAATCTAATGTCAGAAAATGGCACTTTACTCTTGACATTTTTCGGTTTTTTCAATTTTCTGGAAAATCCTATCATTAGATTTTTTTAAAAATACGATATTCTTGCTTAACTAACGTTTTTACATAGGGATTAAGCATTTAGAACGAAATCTAATGTAGGAAAATGGTACTTTACTCTTGATCGGTACGTTGGGACTTAGAAAATATTCGGCCGTACGCGGCGCGTCTCGGCGCTTCGAACAGCTCCGGTGTCCCCATTATTTTCGATTTACGGCTAAAATAAATTTTTCTAATTTTTTTCAATAACATATTCTTGCTTAAATAACTTTTTTACATAGGGATTAAGCATTTAGAACGATACATTGTTTAAAATAATGGCACTTTACTCTTGACATTTTACGGTTTTTTCAATTTTCTGAAAAATCCTATCATTAGATTTTTTTAAAAATACGATAATCTTGCATAACTAACGTTTCTACATAGGGATTAAGCATTTAGAACGAAATCTAATGTCAGAAAATGGCACTTTACTCTTGACATTTTTCGGTTTTTTCAATTTTCTGGAAAATCCTATCATTAGATTTTTTTTAAAATACGATATTCTTGCTTAACTAACGTTTTTACATAGGGATTAAGCATTTAGAACGAAATCTAATGTAGGAAAATGGTACTTTACTCTTGACCGGTACGTTGGGACTTTGAAAATATTCGGGCGTTCCAATCGCTCGTCTGTTGCATCATAGCGCGTCTCGGCGCAATCGACCGATTCGCTCGACCCATTATTTTCGATTTACGGCTAAAATAAATTTTTCTCATTTTATTCAATAACATATTCTTGCTTAGATAACTTTTTTACATAGGGATTAAGCATTTAGAACGATATAATGTTTAAAATAAGGGCACTTTACTCTTGACATTTTACGGTTTTTTCAATTTTCTGAAAAATCCTACCATTAGATTTTTTTAAAAATACGATATTCTTGCTTAACTAACGTTTCTACATAGGGATTAAGCATTTAGAACGAAATCTAATGTCAGAAAATGGCACTTTACTCTTGACATTTTTCGGTTTTTTCAATTTTCTGGAAAATCCTATCATTAGATTTTTTTAAAAATACGATATTCTTGCTTAACTAACGTTTTTACAAAGGGATTAAGCATTTAGAACGAAATCTAATGTAGGAAAATGGTACTTTACTCTTGATCGGTACGTTGGGACTTTGAAAATATTCGGGCGTTCCAATCGCTCGTCTGTTGCATCATAGCGCGTCTCGGCGCAATCGACCGATTCGCTCGACCCATTATTTTCGATTTACGGCTAAAATAAATTTTTCTCATTTTATTCAATAACATATTCTTGCTTAGATAACTTTTTTACATAGGGATTAAGCATTTAGAACGATATAATGTTTAAAATAAGGGCACTTTACTCTTGACATTTTACGGTTTTTTCAATTTTCTGAAAAATCCTACCATTAGATTTTTTTAAAAATACGATATTCTTGCTTAACTAACGTTTCTACATAGGGATTAAGCATTTAGAACGAAATCTAATGTCAGAAAATGGCACTTTACTCTTGACATTTTTCGGTTTTTTCAATTTTCTGGAAAATCCTATCATTAGATTTTTTTTAAAATACGATATTCTTGCTTAACTAACGTTTTTACATAGGGATTAAGCATTTAGAACGAAATCTAATGTAGGAAAATGGTACTTTACTCTTGATCGGTACGTTGGGACTTTGAAAATATTCGGGCGTTCCAATCGCTCGTCTGTTGCATCATAGCGCGTCTCGGCGCAATCGACCGATTCGCTCGACCCATTATTTTCGATTTACGGCTAAAATAAATTTTTCTCATTTTATTCAATAACATATTCTTGCTTAGATAACTTTTTTACATAGGGATTAAGCATTTAGAACGATATAATGTTTAAAATAAGGGCACTTTACTCTTGACATTTTACGGTTTTTTCAATTTTCTGAAAAATCCTACCATTAGATTTTTTTAAAAATACGATATTCTTGCTTAACTAACGTTTCTACATAGGGATTAAGGATTTAGAACGACATCTAATGTCAGAAAATGGCACTTTACTCTTGACATTTTTCGGTTTTTTCAATTTTCTGGAAAATCCTATCATTAGATTTTTTTAAAAATACGATATTCTTGCTTAACTAACGTTTTTACATAGGGATTAAGCATTTAGAACGAAATCTAATGTAGGAAAATGGTACTTTACTCTTGACCGGTACGTTGGGACTTTGAAAATATTCGGGCGTTCCAATCGCTCGTCTGTTGCATCATAGCGCGTCTCGGCGCAATCGACCGATTCGCTCGACCCATTATTTTCGATTTACGGCTAAAATAAATTTTTCTCATTTTATTCAATAACATATTCTTGCTTAGATAACTTTTTTACATAGGGATTAAGCATTTAGAACGATATAATGTTTAAAATAAGGGCACTTTACTCTTGACATTTTACGGTTTTTTCAATTTTCTGAAAAATCCTACCATTAGATTTTTTTAAAAATACGATATTCTTGCTTAACTAACGTTTCTACATAGGGATTAAGCATTTAGAACGAAATCTAATGTCAGAAAATGGCACTTTACTCTTGACATTTTTCGGTTTTTTCAATTTTCTGGAAAATCCTATCATTAGATTTTTTTTAAAATACGATATTCTTGCTTAACTAACGTTTTTACATAGGGATTAAGCATTTAGAACGAAATCTAATGTAGGAAAATGGTACTTTACTCTTGATCGGTACGTTGGGACTTTGAAAATATTCGGGCGTTCCAATCGCTCGTCTGTTGCATCATAGCGCGTCTCGGCGCAATCGACCGATTCGCTCGACCCATTATTTTCGATTTACGGCTAAAATAAATTTTTCTCATTTTATTCAATAACATATTCTTGCTTAGATAACTTTTTTACATAGGGATTAAGCATTTAGAACGATATAATGTTTAAAATAAGGGCACTTTACTCTTGACATTTTACGGTTTTTTCAATTTTCTGAAAAATCCTACCATTAGATTTTTTTAAAAATACGATATTCTTGCTTAACTAACGTTTCTACATAGGGATTAAGGATTTAGAACGACATCTAATGTCAGAAAATGGCACTTTACTCTTGACATTTTTCGGTTTTTTCAATTTTCTGGAAAATCCTATCATTAGATTTTTTTAAAAATACGATATTCTTGCTTAACTAACGTTTTTACATAGGGATTAAGCATTTAGAACGAAATCTAATGTAGGAAAATGGTACTTTACTCTTGACCGGTACGTTGGGACTTTGAAAATATTCGGGCGTTCCAATCGCTCGTCTGTTGCATCATAGCGCGTCTCGGCGCAATCGACCGATTCGCTCGACCCATTATTTTCGATTTACGGCTAAAATAAATTTTTCTCATTTTATTCAATAACATATTCTTGCTTAGATAACTTTTTTACATAGGGATTAAGCATTTAGAACGATATAATGTTTAAAATAAGGGCACTTTACTCTTGACATTTTACGGTTTTTTCAATTTTCTGAAAAATCCTACCATTAGATTTTTTTAAAAATACGATATTCTTGCTTAACTAACGTTTCTACATAGGGATTAAGGATTTAGAACGAAATCTAATGTCAGAAAATGGCACTTTACTCTTGACATTTTTCGGTTTTTTCAATTTTCTGGAAAATCCTATCATTAGATTTTTTTAAAAATACGATATTCTTGCTTAACTAACGTTTTTACATAGGGATTAAGCATTTAGAACGAAATCTAATGTAGGAAAATGGTACTTTACTCTTGACCGGTACGTTGGGACTTTGAAAATATTCGGGCGTTCCAATCGCTCGTCTGTTGCATCATAGCGCGTCTCGGCGCAATCGACCGATTCGCTCGACCCATTATTTTCGATTTACGGCTAAAATAAATTTTTCTCATTTTATTCAATAACATATTCTTGCTTAGATAACTTTTTTACATAGGGATTAAGCATTTAGAACGATATAATGTTTAAAATAAGGGCACTTTACTCTTGACATTTTACGGTTTTTTCAATTTTCTGAAAAATCCTACCATTAGATTTTTTTAAAAATACGATATTCTTGCTTAACTAACGTTTCTACATAGGGATTAAGGATTTAGAACGAAATCTAATGTCAGAAAATGGCACTTTACTCTTGACATTTTTCGGTTTTTTCAATTTTCTGGAAAATCCTATCATTAGATTTTTTTAAAAATACGATATTCTTGCTTAACTAACGTTTTTACATAGGGATTAAGCATTTAGAACGAAATCTAATGTAGGAAAATGGTACTTTACTCTTGACCGGTACGTTGGGACTTTGAAAATATTCGGGCGTTCCAATCGCTCGTCTGTTGCATCATAGCGCGTCTCGGCGCAATCGACCGATTCGCTCGACCCATTATTTTCGATTTACGGCTAAAATAAATTTTTCTCATTTTATTCAATAACATATTCTTGCTTAGATAACTTTTTTACATAGGGATTAAGCATTTAGAACGATATAATGTTTAAAATAAGGGCACTTTACTCTTGACATTTTACGGTTTTTTCAATTTTCTGAAAAATCCTACCATTAGATTTTTTTAAAAATACGATATTCTTGCTTAACTAACGTTTCTACATAGGGATTAAGCATTTAGAACGAAAACTAATGTCAGAAAATGGCACTTTACTCTTGACATTTTTCGGTTTTTTCAATTTTCTGGAAAATCCTATCATTAGATTTTTTTAAAAATACGATATTCTTGCTTAACTAACGTTTTTACAAAGGGATTAAGCATTTAGAACGAAATCTAATGTAGGAAAATGGTACTTTACTCTTGATCGGTACGTTGGGACTTTGAAAATATTCGGGCGTTCCAATCGCTCGTCTGTTGCATCATAGCGCGTCTCGGCGCAATCGACCGATTCGCTCGACCCATTATTTTCGATTTACGGCTAAAATAAATTTTTCTCATTTTATTCAATAACATATTCTTGCTTAGATAACTTTTTTACATAGGGATTAAGCATTTAGAACGATATAATGTTTAAAATAAGGGCACTTTACTCTTGACATTTTACGGTTTTTTCAATTTTCTGAAAAATCCTACCATTAGATTTTTTTAAAAATACGATATTCTTGCTTAACTAACGTTTCTACATAGGGATTAAGGATTTAGAACGAAATCTAATGTCAGAAAATGGCACTTTACTCTTGACATTTTTCGGTTTTTTCAATTTTCTGGAAAATCCTATCATTAGATTTTTTTAAAAATACGATATTCTTGCTTAACTAACGTTTTTACATAGGGATTAAGCATTTAGAACGAAATCTAATGTAGGAAAATGGTACTTTACTCTTGACCGGTACGTTGGGACTTTGAAAATATTCGGGCGTTCCAATCGCTCGTCTGTTGCATCATAGCGCGTCTCGGCGCAATCGACCGATTCGCTCGACCCATTATTTTCGATTTACGGCTAAAATAAATTTTTCTCATTTTATTCAATAACATATTCTTGCTTAGATAACTTTTTTACATAGGGATTAAGCATTTAGAACGATATAATGTTTAAAATAAGGGCACTTTACTCTTGACATTTTACGGTTTTTTCAATTTTCTGAAAAATCCTATCATTAGATTTTTTTAAAAATACGATAATCTTGCTTAACTAACGTTTCTACATAGGGATTAAGCATTTAGAACGAAATCTAATGTCAGAAAATGGCACTTTACTCTTGACATTTTTCGGTTTTTTCAATTTTCTGGAAAATCCTATCATTAGATTTTTTTTAAAATACGATATTCTTGCTTAACTAACGTTTTTACATAGGGATTAAGCATTTAGAACGAAATCTAATGTAGGAAAATGGTACTTTACTCTTGACCGGTACGTTGGGACTTTGAAAATATTCGGGCGTTCCAATCGCTCGTCTGTTGCATCATAGCGCGTCTCGGCGCAATCGACCGATTCGCTCGACCCATTATTTTCGATTTACGGCTAAAATAAATTTTTCTCATTTTATTCAATAACATATTCTTGCTTAGATAACTTTTTTACATAGGGATTAAGCATTTAGAACGATATAATGTTTAAAATAAGGGCACTTTACTCTTGACATTTTACGGTTTTTTCAATTTTCTGAAAAATCCTACCATTAGATTTTTTTAAAAATACGATATTCTTGCTTAACTAACGTTTCTACATAGGGATTAAGCATTTAGAACGAAATCTAATGTCAGAAAATGGCACTTTACTCTTGACATTTTTCGGTTTTTTCAATTTTCTGGAAAATCCTATCATTAGATTTTTTTAAAAATACGATATTCTTGCTTAACTAACGTTTCTACATAGGGATTAAGCATTTAGAACGAAATCTAATGTCAGAAAATGGCACTTTACTCTTGACATTTTTCGGTTTTTTCAATTTTCTGGAAAATCCTATCATTAGATTTTTTTTAAAATACGATATTCTTGCTTAACTAACGTTTTTACATAGGGATTAAGCATTTAGAACGAAATCTAATGTAGGAAAATGGTACTTTACTCTTGATCGGTACGTTGGGACTTTGAAAATATTCGGGCGTTCCAATCGCTCGTCTGTTGCATCATAGCGCGTCTCGGCGCAATCGACCGATTCGCTCGACCCATTATTTTCGATTTACGGCTAAAATAAATTTTTCTCATTTTATTCAATAACATATTCTTGCTTAGATAACTTTTTTACATAGGGATTAAGCATTTAGAACGATATAATGTTTAAAATAAGGGCACTTTACTCTTGACATTTTACGGTTTTTTCAATTTTCTGAAAAATCCTACCATTAGATTTTTTTAAAAATACGATATTCTTGCTTAACTAACGTTTCTACATAGGGATTAAGGATTTAGAACGACATCTAATGTCAGAAAATGGCACTTTACTCTTGACATTTTTCGGTTTTTTCAATTTTCTGGAAAATCCTATCATTAGATTTTTTTAAAAATACGATATTCTTGCTTAACTAACGTTTTTACATAGGGATTAAGCATTTAGAACGAAATCTAATGTAGGAAAATGGTACTTTACTCTTGACCGGTACGTTGGGACTTTGAAAATATTCGGGCGTTCCAATCGCTCGTCTGTTGCATCATAGCGCGTCTCGGCGCAATCGACCGATTCGCTCGACCCATTATTTTCGATTTACGGCTAAAATAAATTTTTCTCATTTTATTCAATAACATATTCTTGCTTAGATAACTTTTTTACATAGGGATTAAGCATTTAGAACGATATAATGTTTAAAATAAGGGCACTTTACTCTTGACATTTTACGGTTTTTTCAATTTTCTGAAAAATCCTACCATTAGATTTTTTTAAAAATACGATATTCTTGCTTAACTAACGTTTCTACATAGGGATTAAGCATTTAGAACGAAATCTAATGTCAGAAAATGGCACTTTACTCTTGACATTTTTCGGTTTTTTCAATTTTCTGGAAAATCCTATCATTAGATTTTTTTTAAAATACGATATTCTTGCTTAACTAACGTTTTTACATAGGGATTAAGCATTTAGAACGAAATCTAATGTAGGAAAATGGTACTTTACTCTTGATCGGTACGTTGGGACTTTGAAAATATTCGGGCGTTCCAATCGCTCGTCTGTTGCATCATAGCGCGTCTCGGCGCAATCGACCGATTCGCTCGACCCATTATTTTCGATTTACGGCTAAAATAAATTTTTCTCATTTTATTCAATAACATATTCTTGCTTAGATAACTTTTTTACATAGGGATTAAGCATTTAGAACGATATAATGTTTAAAATAAGGGCACTTTACTCTTGACATTTTTCGGTTTTTTCAATTTTCTGGAAAATCCTATCATTAGATTTTTTTAAAAATACGATATTCTTGCTTAACTAACGTTTTTACAAAGGGATTAAGCATTTAGAACGAAATCTAATGTAGGAAAATGGTACTTTACTCTTGATCGGTACGTTGGGACTTTGAAAATATTCGGGCGTTCCAATCGCTCGTCTGTTGCATCATAGCGCGTCTCGGCGCAATCGACCGATTCGCTCGACCCATTATTTTCGATTTACGGCTAAAATAAATTTTTCTCATTTTATTCAATAACATATTCTTGCTTAGATAACTTTTTTACATAGGGATTAAGCATTTAGAACGATATAATGTTTAAAATAAGGGCACTTTACTCTTGACATTTTACGGTTTTTTCAATTTTCTGAAAAATCCTACCATTAGATTTTTTT
>NW_027476963.1:0-114174 GCF_051020955.1 Megalopta genalis | reverse complement strand
AAACATTTGTTTCTCAGGTATGTGAAGCTAAGCCTAGCACTTCGCATTGATTTGAAACTAAATCATGTATTCCGGATGGATTTGAATCTAACTCGATTGTTTCGCGTGCATTTGAAGCTATATCACTTATATTCGCAAGTATTTGAAGATAAATCATTCGTTTCGCATGGATTTGAAGCTAAGCCTCCTACTTCGTATTGATTTGAAGCTAAATCATGTATTCGCTTGGAATTGAAGCCAACTCGTTTGTTTCGCCTGCAGTTGAAGCTAAATCATGTATATCACAATTATTTGAAGCTGAACAATTTGTTTCGCATGGATTTTAAGCTGAGCCTTCTACTTCGCATTGATTTGAAGCTAAATCATGTGTTTCGCTTGGATTTGAAGCTAACTCGTTTGTTTCTCCTGCATTTGAACCAATATCACTTATATTCGCCAGTATTTGAAGATAAATCATTCGTTTCGCATGGATTTGAAGCTAAGCCTCCGACTTCGTATTGATTTGAAGCTAAATCATGTATTCGCTTGGATTTGGATCCAACTCGTTTGTTTCGCCTGCAGTTGAAGCTAAATCATGTATATCACAATTATTTGAAGCTGCACCATTCGTTTCGCGTGGATTTGAAGCTAAGCCTCCTACTGCGTATTGATTTGAAGCTAAATCATGTATTCGCTTGGATATGAAGGCAACTCGTTTGTTTCGCCTGCAGTTGAAGCTAAATCATGTATATCACAATTATTTGAAGCTGAACCATTTGTTTCGCATGGATTTGAAGCTAAGCCTTCTACTGCGCATTGATTTGAAGCCAAATCATGTGTTTCGCTTGGATTTGAAGCTAACTCGTTTGTTTCGCATGCAGTTGAAGCTAACTCATGTATATCACAATTATTTGAAGCTAAACCATTTGTTTCGCCGGAATTTGAAGATAACCCTTCTGCTTCGCATTGATTTGATGCTAAAGCATGTGTTTCGCATGGATTTGAAGCTAAATCATGTGTTTCGCTTGGATATGAAGCTAACTCGTTTGTTTCGCATGCATCTGAAGCTAAATCGTGTTTGTCACAAGTATTTGAAGCTAAACCATTTGTTTCGCATGGATTTGAAGCTAACTAATTTGTTTCGCATGCAGTTGAAGCAAAATCATGTATATCACAAGTAATTGAAGATAAACCATTTGATTCGCAAGGATTTGGATCTAAGCATACTACTTCGCATTGATTCGGAGCAAAATCATGTGTTTCGCATGGATTTATAGCTAACTCGTTAGTTTCGCATGCTGTTGAAGCTAAATCATGTATATCACAAGTATTTGATGCTAATCCATTTGTTTCGCATGGATTCGAAAATCAGCCTCCTATTTCGCAATGATTTGAAGCTAAATCATGTGTTTCTCATGGATTTGAAGCTAACTCAATTCTATCGCATGGATTTAAAGCTAACTCGTTAGTTTCGCATGCTGTTGAAGCTAAATCTAGTATATCACAAGTATTTGAAGCTAAACCTTTTGTTTCGCATGGATTCGAAAATCAGCCTTCTATTTCGCATTGGTTTGAAGCTAAATCACGAGTTTCGCATGGATTAGAAGCTAACTCGTTTGTTTCGCATGGATTTGAAGCTAACTAATTTGTTTCGCATGCAGTTGAAGCAAAATCATGTATATCACAAGTAATTGAAGATAAACCATTTGATTCGCATGGATTTGGATCTAAGCATACTACTTCGCATTGATTCGGAGCAAAATCATGTGTTTCGCATGGATTTATAGCTAACTCGTTAGTTTCGCATGCTGTTGAAGCTAAATCATGTATATCACAAGTATTTGATGCTAAACCATTTGTTTCGCATGGATTCGAAAATCAGCCTTCTATTTCGCATTGGTTTGAAGCTAAATCACGAGTTTCGCATGGATTAGAAGCTAACTCGTTTGTTTCGCATGGATTTGAAGCTATTGAATTTGTTTCGCATGCAGTTGAAGCAAAATCATGTATATCACAAGTAATTGAAGATAAACCATTTGATTCGCATGGATTTGGATCTAAGCATACTACTTCGCATTGATTCGGAGCAAAATCATGTGTTTCACATGGATTTATAGCTAACACGTTTGTTTCGCATGCAGTTGAAGCTAAATCATGTATATCACAAGTATTTGATGCTAAACCATTTGTTTCGCATGGATTCGAAAATCAGCCTTCTATTTCGCAATGATTTGAAGCTAAATCATGAGTTTCGCATGGATTTGAAGCTAACTCGTTTGTTTCGCATGGATTTGAAGCTAACTCATTTGTTTCGCATGCAGTTGAATCAAAATCATGTATATCACAAGTATTTGAAGCTAAACCATTTGATTCGCATGGATTTGAAACTAAGCCTTCTACTTCGCATTGATTTGAAGCTAAATCAAGTGTTTCGCTTGGATTTGAAGCTAACTCGTTTGTTTCGCATGCAGTTGAAGCTATATCGCTTATATTCGCAAGTATTTGAAACCAAATCATTCGATTCGCATGAATTTGAAACTAGGGCTTCTACTTCGCATTGATTTGATGCTAAATCAAGTGTTTCGTTTGGATTTGAAGAAAACTCGTTTGTTTCGCATACAGTTGAACCTAAATCATGTATATCACAAGTATTTGAAGCTAATCCATTTGTTTCGCATGGATTCGAAAATCAGCCTTCTATTTCGCAATGATTTGAAGCTAAATCATGTGTTTCTCATGGATTTGAAGCTAACTCGTTTGTTTCGCATGGATTAGAAGCTTACTCATTTGTTTCGCATGCAGTTGATGCATAATCATGTATATCACAAGTATTTGAAGCTAAACCATTTGTTTCGCATGGGTTCGAAAATCAGCCTTCTATTTCGCATTGATTTGAAGCTAAATCATGAGTTTCGCATGGATTTGAAGCTAACTCGTTTGTTTCGCATGCAGTTGAAGCTAAATCATGTATATCACAAGTATTTGAAGCTAAACCATTTGTTTCGCATGGATTCGAAAATCAGCCTTCCATTTCGCAATGATTTGAATCTAAATCATGTGTTTCTCATGGATTTGAAGCTAACTCGTTTCTATCGCATGGATTTAAAGCTAACTCGTTTGTTTCGCATGCTGTTGAAGCTAAATCTAGTATATCACAAGTATTTGACGCTAAACCATTTGTTTCGCATGGATTCGAAAATCAGACTTCTATTTCGCAATGATTTGAAGGTAAATCATGTGTTCCTCATGGATTTGAAGCTAACTCGTTTCTATCGCATGGATTTAAAGCTAACTCATTTGTTTCGCATGCAGTTGAATCAAAATCATGTATATCACAAGTATTTGAAGCTAAACCATTTGATTCGCATGGATTTGAAACTAAGCCTTCTACCTCGCATTGATTTGAAGCTAAATCAAGTGTTTCGCTTGGATTTGAAGCTAACTCGTTTGTTTCGCATGGATTAGAAGCTTACTCATTTGTTTCGCATGCAGTTGAAGCATAATCATGTATATCACAAGTATTTGAAGCTAAACGATTTGTTTCGCATGGATTCGAAAATCAGCCTTCTATTTCGCATTGATTTGAAGCAAAATCATGAGTTTCGCATGGATTTGAAGCTAACTCGTTTGTTTCGCATGCAGTTGAAGCTAAATCATGTATATCACAAGTGTTTGAAGCTAAACCATTTGTTTCGCATGGATTCGAAAATCAGCCTTCCATTTCGCAATGATTTGAATCTAAATCATGTGTTTCTCATGGATTTGAAGCTAACTCGTTTGTTTCGCATGGATTTGAAGCTAACTCCTTTGTTTCGCATGGATTAGAAGCTTACTCATTTGTTTCGCATGCAGTTGATGCATAATCATGTATATCACAAGTATTTGAAGCTAAACCATTTGTTTCGCATGGGTTCGAAAATCAGCCTTCTATTTCGCATTGATTTGAAGCTAAATCATGAGTTTCGCATGGATTTGAAGCTAACTCGTTTGTTTCGCATGCAGTTGAAGCTAAATCATGTATATCACAAGTATTTGAAGCTAAACGATTTGTTTCGCATGGATTCGAAAATCAGCCTCCTATTTCGCATTGATTTGAAGCTAAATCATGAGTTTCGCATGGATTTGAAGCTAACTCGTTTGTTTCTCATGCAGTTGAAGCTAAATCATGTATATCACAAGTATTTGAAGCTAAACCATTTGTTTCGCATGGATTCGAAAATCAGCCTTCCATTTCGCAATGATTTGAATCTAAATCATGTGTTTCTCATGGATTTGAAGCTAACTCGTTTCTATCGCATGGATTTAAAGCTAACTCATTTGTTTCGCATGCAGTTGAATCAAAATCATGTATATCACAAGTATTTGAAAATAAACCATTTGATTCGCATGGATTTGATGCTAAGCGTTCTACTTCGCATTGATTTGAAGTTAAATCAAGTGTTTCACATGGATTTGAATCTAACTCGTTTGTTTCGCATGGATTAGAAGCTTACTCATTTGTTTCGCATGCAGTTGATGCATAATCATGTATATCACAAGTATTTGAAGCTAAACCATTTGTTTCGCATGGATTCGAAAATCAGCCTTCCATTTCGCAATGATTTGAATCTAAATCATGTGTTTCTCATGGATTTGAAGCTAACTCGTTTCTATCGCATGGATTTAAAGCTAACTCATTTGTTTCGCATGCAGTTGAATCAAAATCATGTATATCACAAGTATTTGAAGCTAAACCATTTGATTCGCATGGATTTGAAACTAAGCCTTCTACTTCGCATTGATTTGAAGCTAAATCAAGTGTTTCGCTTGGATTTGAAGCTAACTCGTTTGTTTCGCATGGATTAGAAGCTTACTCATTTGTTTCGCATGCAGTTGAAGCATAATCATGTATATCACAAGTATTTGAAGCTAAACGATTTGTTTCGCATGGATTCGAAAATCAGCCTTCTATTTCGCATTGATTTGAAGCAAAATCATGAGTTTCGCATGGATTTGAAGCTAACTCGTTTGTTTCGCATGCAGTTGAAGCTAAATCATGTATATCACAAGTATTTGAAGCTAAACCATTTGTTTCGCATGGAGTCGAAAATCAGTCTTCTACTTCGCATTGATTTGAAGCTAAATCAAGTGTTTCGCATGGATTTGAATCTAACTCGTTTGTTTCGCATGGATTAGAAGCTTACTCATTTGTTTCGCATGCAGTTGATGCATAATCATGTATATCACAAGTATTTGAAGCTAAACCATTTGTTTCGCATGGGTTCGAAAATCAGCCTTCTATTTCGCATTGATTTGAAGCTAAATCATGAGTTTCGCATGGATTTGAAGCTAACTCGTTTGTTTCGCATGCAGTTGAAGCTAAATCATGTATACCACAAGTATTTGTCGCTAAACCATTTGTTTCGCATGGATTCGAAAATCAGCCTTCTATTTCGCAATGATTTGAAGGTAAATCATGTGTTTCTCATGGATTTGAAGCTAACTCGTTTGTTTCGCATGCAGTTGAAGCTAAATCATGTATATAACAAGTATTTGAAGAATATCCATTTGTTTTGCATGGATTCGAAAATCAGACTTCTATTTCGCATTGATTTGAAGCTAAATCGTGAGTTTCGCATGGATTTGAATCTAACTCGTTTGTTTCGCATGGATTTGAAGCTTACTCATTTGTTTCGCATGCAGTTGAAGCTAAATCATGTATACCACAAGTATTTGACGCTAAACCATTTGTTTCGCATGGATTCGAAAATCAGCCTTCTACTTCGCATTGATTTGAAGTTAAATCATGTGTTTCTCATGGATTTGAAGCTAACTCGTTTCTATCGCATGGATTTAAAGCTAACTCATTTGTTTCGCATGCTGTTGAATCAAAATCATGTATATCACAAGTATTTGAAGCTAAACCATTTGATTCGCATGGATTTGAAACTAAGCCTTCTACTTCGCATTGATTTGAAGTTAAATCATGTGTTTCTCATGGATTTGAAGCTAACTCGTTTCTATCGCATGGATTTAAAGCTAACTCGTTTGTTTCGCATGATGTTGAAGCTAAGTCTAGTATATCACAAGTATTTGAAGCTAAACCATTTGTTTCGCATGGATTCGAAAATCAGCCTTCTGTTTCGCATTGATTTGAAGCTAAATCACGAGTTTCGCATGGATTAGAAGCTAACTCGTTTGTTTCGCATGGATTTGAAGCTAACAAATTTGTTTCGCATGCAGTTGAAGCAAAATCATGTATATCACAAGTAATTGAAGATAAACCATTTGATTCGCATGGATTTGGATCTAAGCATTCTACTTCGCATTGATTCGGAGCAAAATCATGTGTTTCGCATGGATTTATAGCTAACACGTTTGTTTCGCATGCAGTTGAAGCTAAATCATGTATATCACAAGTATTTGATGCTAAACCATTTGTTTCGCATGGATTCGAAAATCAGCCTTCCATTTCGCAATGATTTGAATCTAAATCATGTGTTTCTCATGGATTTGAAGCTAACGTTTCTATCGCATGGATTTAAAGCTAACTCGTTTGTTTCGCATGCTGTTGAAGCTAAATCTAGTATATCACAAGTATTTGAAGCTAAACCATTTGTTTCGCATGGATTCGAAAATCAGACTTCTATTTCGCATTGATTTGAAGCTAAATCGTGAGATTCGCATGGATTTGAATCTAACTCGTTTGTTTCGCATGGATTTGAAGCTTACTCATTTGTTTCGCATGCAGTTGAAGCTAAATCATGTATACCACAAGTATTTGACGCTAAACCATTTGTTTCGCATGGATTCGAAAATCAGCCTTCTATTTCGCAATGATTTGAAGGTAAATCATGTGTTTCTCATGGATTTGAAGCTAACTCGTTTGTTTCGCATGCAGTTGAATCAAAATCATGTACATCACAAGTATTTGAAACTAAACCATTTGTTTCGCATCTATTCGAAGATCAGCCTTCCACTTCGCATTGAGTTGAAGCTAAATCAAGTGTTACGCTTGGATTTGATGCTAACTCGTTTGTTTCGCATGCAGTTGAAGCTAAATCATGTATATAACAAGTATCTGAAGAATATCCATTTGTTTTGCATGGATTCGAAAATCAGCCTTCTATTTCGCATTGATTTGAAGCTAAATCACGAGTTTCGCATGGATTAAAAGCTAACTCGTTTGTTTCGCATGGATTTGAAGCTAACAAATTTGTTTCGCATGCAGTTGAAGCAAAATCATGTATATCACAAGTAATTGAAGATAAACCATTTGATTCGCATGGATTTGGATCTAAGCATTCTACTTCGCATTGATTCGGAGCAAAATCATGTGTTTCGCATGGATTTATAGCTAACACGTTTGTTTCGCATGCAGTTGAAGCTAAATAATGTATATCACAAGTATTTGATGCTAAACCATTTGTTTCGCATGGATTCGCAAATCAGCCTTCTATTTCGCAATGATTTGAAGGTAAATCATGTGTTTCTCATGGATTTGAAGCTAACTCGTTTCTATCGCATGGATTTAAAGCTAATTCGTATGTTTCGCATGCTGTTGAAGCTAAATCTAGTATATCACAAGTATTTGAAGCTAAACCATTTGTTTCGCATGGATTCGAAAATCATCCTTCTATTTCGCATTGATTTGAAGCTAAATCATGAGTTTCGCATGGATTTGAAGCTAACTCGTTTGTTTCGCATGCAGTTGAAGCTAAATCATGTATATCACAAGTATTTGAAGCTAAACGATTTGTTTCGCATGGATTCGAAAATCAGCCTCCTATTTCGCATTGATTTGAAGCTAAATCATGAGTTTCGCATGGATTTGAAGCTAACTCGTTTGTTTCTCATGCAGTTGAAGCTAAATCATGTATATCACAAGTATTTGAAGCTAAACCATTTGTTTCGCATGGATTCGAAAATCAGCCTTCCATTTCGCAATGATTTGAATCTAAATCATGTGTTTCTCATGGATTTGAAGCTAACTCGTTTCTATCGCATGGATTTAAAGCTAACTCATTTGTTTCGCATGCAGTTGAATCAAAATCATGTATATCACAAGTATTTGAAGCTAAACCATTTGATTCGCATGGATTTGATGCTAAGCGTTCTACTTCGCATTGATTTGAAGTTAAATCAAGTGTTTCACCTGGATTTGAATCTAACTCGTTTGTTTCGCATGGATTAGAAGCTTACTCATTTGTTTCGCATGCAGTTGATGCATAATCATGTATATCACAAGTATTTGAAGCTAAACCATTTGTTTCGCATGGATTCGAAAATCAGCCTTCCATTTCGCAATGATTTGAATCTAAATCATGTGTTTCTCATGGATTTGAAGCTAACTCGTTTCTATCGAATGGATTTAAAGCTAACTCATTTGTTTCGCATGCAGTTGAATCAAAATCATGTATATCACAAGTATTTGAAGCTAAACCATTTGATTCGCATGGATTTGAAACTAAGCCTTCTACTTCGCATTGATTTGAAGCTAAATCAAGTGTTTCGCTTGGATTTGAAGCTAACTCGTTTGTTTCGCATGGATTAGAAGCTTACTCATTTGTTTCGCATGCAGTTGAAGCATAATCATGTATATCACAAGTATTTGAAGCTAAACGATTTGTTTCGCATGGATTCGAAAATCAGCCTTCTATTTCGCATTGATTTGAAGCAAAATCATGAGTTTCGCATGGATTTGAAGCTAACTCGTTTGTTTCGCATGCAGTTGAAGCTAAATCATGTATATCACAAGTATTTGAAGCTAAACCATTTGTTTCGCATGGATTCGAAATTCAGCCTTCCATTTCGCAATGATTTGAATCTAAATCATGTGTTTCTCATGGATTTGTAGCTAACTCGTTTCTATCGCATGGATTTAAAGCTAACTCATTTGTTTCGCATGCAGTTGAATCAAAATCATGTATATCACAAGTATTTGAAGCTAAACCATTTGATTCGCATGGATTTGAAACTAAGCATTCTACTTCGCATTGATTCGGAGCAAAATCATGTGTTTCGCATGGATTTATAGCTAACACGTTTGTTTCGCATGCAGTTGAAGCTAAATCATGTATATCACAAGTATTTGAAGCTAAACCATTTGTTTCGCATGGAGTCGAAAATCAGTCTTCTACTTCGCATTGATTTGAAGCTAAATCAAGTGTTTCGCATGGATTTGAATCTAACTCGTTTGTTTCGCATGGATTAGAAGCTTACTCATTTGTTTCGCATGCAGTTGATGCATAATCATGTATATCACAAGTATTTGAAGCTAAACCATTTGTTTCGCATGGGTTCGAAAATCAGCCTTCTATTTCGCATTGATTTGAAGCTAAATCATGAGTTTCGCATGGATTTGAAGCTAACTCGTTTGTTTCGCATGCAGTTGAAGCTAAATCATGTATACCACAAGTATTTGTCGCTAAACCATTTGTTTCGCATGGATTCGAAAATCAGCCTTCTATTTCGCAATGATTTGAAGGTAAATCATGTGTTTCTCATGGATTTGAAGCTAACTCGTTTGTTTCGCATGCAGTTGAAGCTAAATCATGTATATAACAAGTATTTGAAGAATATCCATTTGTTTTGCATGGATTCGAAAATCAGACTTCTATTTCGCATTGATTTGAAGCTAAATCGTGAGTTTCGCATGGATTTGAATCTAACTCGTTTGTTTCGCATGGATTTGAAGCTTACTCATTTGTTTCGCATGCAGTTGAAGCTAAATCATGTATACCACAAGTATTTGACGCTAAACCATTTGTTTCGCATGGATTCGAAAATCAGCCTTCTACTTCGCATTGATTTGAAGTTAAATCATGTGTTTCTCATGGATTTGAAGCTAACTCGTTTCTATCGCATGGATTTAAAGCTAACTCATTTGTTTCGCATGCTGTTGAATCAAAATCATGTATATCACAAGTATTTGAAGCTAAACCATTTGATTCGCATGGATTTGAAACTAAGCCTTCTACTTCGCATTGATTTGAAGTTAAATCATGTGTTTCTCATGGATTTGAAGCTAACTCGTTTCTATCGCATGGATTTAAAGCTAACTCGTTTGTTTCGCATGATGTTGAAGCTAAGTCTAGTATATCACAAGTATTTGAAGCTAAACCATTTGTTTCGCATGGATTCGAAAATCAGCCTTCTGTTTCGCATTGATTTGAAGCTAAATCACGAGTTTCGCATGGATTAGAAGCTAACTCGTTTGTTTCGCATGGATTTGAAGCTAACAAATTTGTTTCGCATGCAGTTGAAGCAAAATCATGTATATCACAAGTAATTGAAGATAAACCATTTGATTCGCATGGATTTGGATCTAAGCATTCTACTTCGCATTGATTCGGAGCAAAATCATGTGTTTCGCATGGATTTATAGCTAACACGTTTGTTTCGCATGCAGTTGAAGCTAAATCATGTATATCACAAGTATTTGATGCTAAACCATTTGTTTCGCATGGATTCGAAAATCAGCCTTCCATTTCGCAATGATTTGAATCTAAATCATGTGTTTCTCATGGATTTGAAGCTAACGTTTCTATCGCATGGATTTAAAGCTAACTCGTTTGTTTCGCATGCTGTTGAAGCTAAATCTAGTATATCACAAGTATTTGAAGCTAAACCATTTGTTTCGCATGGATTCGAAAATCAGACTTCTATTTCGCATTGATTTGAAGCTAAATCGTGAGATTCGCATGGATTTGAATCTAACTCGTTTGTTTCGCATGGATTTGAAGCTTACTCATTTGTTTCGCATGCAGTTGAAGCTAAATCATGTATACCACAAGTATTTGACGCTAAACCATTTGTTTCGCATGGATTCGAAAATCAGCCTTCTATTTCGCAATGATTTGAAGGTAAATCATGTGTTTCTCATGGATTTGAAGCTAACTCGTTTGTTTCGCATGCAGTTGAATCAAAATCATGTACATCACAAGTATTTGAAACTAAACCATTTGTTTCGCATCTATTCGAAGATCAGCCTTCCACTTCGCATTGAGTTGAAGCTAAATCAAGTGTTACGCTTGGATTTGATGCTAACTCGTTTGTTTCGCATGCAGTTGAAGCTAAATCATGTATATAACAAGTATCTGAAGAATATCCATTTGTTTTGCATGGATTCGAAAATCAGCCTTCTATTTCGCATTGATTTGAAGCTAAATCACGAGTTTCGCATGGATTAAAAGCTAACTCGTTTGTTTCGCATGGATTTGAAGCTAACAAATTTGTTTCGCATGCAGTTGAAGCAAAATCATGTATATCACAAGTAATTGAAGATAAACCATTTGATTCGCATGGATTTGGATCTAAGCATTCTACTTCGCATTGATTCGGAGCAAAATCATGTGTTTCGCATGGATTTATAGCTAACACGTTTGTTTCGCATGCAGTTGAAGCTAAATAATGTATATCACAAGTATTTGATGCTAAACCATTTGTTTCGCATGGATTCGCAAATCAGCCTTCTATTTCGCAATGATTTGAAGGTAAATCATGTGTTTCTCATGGATTTGAAGCTAACTCGTTTCTATCGCATGGATTTAAAGCTAATTCGTATGTTTCGCATGCTGTTGAAGCTAAATCTAGTATATCACAAGTATTTGAAGCTAAACCATTTGTTTCGCATGGATTCGAAAATCATCCTTCTATTTCGCATTGATTTGAAGCTAAATCATGAGTTTCGCATGGATTTGAAGCTAACTCGTTTGTTTCGCATGCAGTTGAAGCTAAATCATGTATATCACAAGTATTTGAAGCTAAACGATTTGTTTCGCATGGATTCGAAAATCAGCCTCCTATTTCGCATTGATTTGAAGCTAAATCATGAGTTTCGCATGGATTTGAAGCTAACTCGTTTGTTTCTCATGCAGTTGAAGCTAAATCATGTATATCACAAGTATTTGAAGCTAAACCATTTGTTTCGCATGGATTCGAAAATCAGCCTTCCATTTCGCAATGATTTGAATCTAAATCATGTGTTTCTCATGGATTTGAAGCTAACTCGTTTCTATCGCATGGATTTAAAGCTAACTCATTTGTTTCGCATGCAGTTGAATCAAAATCATGTATATCACAAGTATTTGAAGCTAAACCATTTGATTCGCATGGATTTGATGCTAAGCGTTCTACTTCGCATTGATTTGAAGTTAAATCAAGTGTTTCACCTGGATTTGAATCTAACTCGTTTGTTTCGCATGGATTAGAAGCTTACTCATTTGTTTCGCATGCAGTTGATGCATAATCATGTATATCACAAGTATTTGAAGCTAAACCATTTGTTTCGCATGGATTCGAAAATCAGCCTTCCATTTCGCAATGATTTGAATCTAAATCATGTGTTTCTCATGGATTTGAAGCTAACTCGTTTCTATCGAATGGATTTAAAGCTAACTCATTTGTTTCGCATGCAGTTGAATCAAAATCATGTATATCACAAGTATTTGAAGCTAAACCATTTGATTCGCATGGATTTGAAACTAAGCCTTCTACTTCGCATTGATTTGAAGCTAAATCAAGTGTTTCGCTTGGATTTGAAGCTAACTCGTTTGTTTCGCATGGATTAGAAGCTTACTCATTTGTTTCGCATGCAGTTGAAGCATAATCATGTATATCACAAGTATTTGAAGCTAAACGATTTGTTTCGCATGGATTCGAAAATCAGCCTTCTATTTCGCATTGATTTGAAGCAAAATCATGAGTTTCGCATGGATTTGAAGCTAACTCGTTTGTTTCGCATGCAGTTGAAGCTAAATCATGTATATCACAAGTATTTGAAGCTAAACCATTTGTTTCGCATGGATTCGAAATTCAGCCTTCCATTTCGCAATGATTTGAATCTAAATCATGTGTTTCTCATGGATTTGTAGCTAACTCGTTTCTATCGCATGGATTTAAAGCTAACTCATTTGTTTCGCATGCAGTTGAATCAAAATCATGTATATCACAAGTATTTGAAGCTAAACCATTTGATTCGCATGGATTTGAAACTAAGCATTCTACTTCGCATTGATTCGGAGCAAAATCATGTGTTTCGCATGGATTTATAGCTAACACGTTTGTTTCGCATGCAGTTGAAGCTAAATCATGTATATCACAAGTATTTGAAGCTAAACCATTTGTTTCGCATGGAGTCGAAAATCAGTCTTCTACTTCGCATTGATTTGAAGCTAAATCAAGTGTTTCGCATGGATTTGAATCTAACTCGTTTGTTTCGCATGGATTAGAAGCTTACTCATTTGTTTCGCATGCAGTTGATGCATAATCATGTATATCACAAGTATTTGAAGCTAAACCATTTGTTTCGCATGGGTTCGAAAATCAGCCTTCTATTTCGCATTGATTTGAAGCTAAATCATGAGTTTCGCATGGATTTGAAGCTAACTCGTTTGTTTCGCATGCAGTTGAAGCTAAATCATGTATACCACAAGTATTTGTCGCTAAACCATTTGTTTCGCATGGATTCGAAAATCAGCCTTCTATTTCGCAATGATTTGAAGGTAAATCATGTGTTTCTCATGGATTTGAAGCTAACTCGTTTGTTTCGCATGCAGTTGAATCAAAATCATGTACATCACAAGTATTTGAAACTAAACCATTTGTTTCGCATCTATTCGAAGATCAGCCTTCCACTTCGCATTGAGTTGAAGCTAAATCAAGTGTTACGCTTGGATTTGATGCTAACTCGTTTGTTTCGCATGCAGTTGAAGCTAAATCATGTATATAACAAGTATTTGAAGAATATCCATTTGTTTTGCATGGATTCGAAAATCAGACTTCTATTTCGCATTGATTTGAAGCTAAATCGTGAGTTTCGCATGGATTTGAATCTAACTCGTTTGTTTCGCATGGATTTGAAGCTTACTCATTTGTTTCGCATGCAGTTGAAGCTAAATCATGTATACCACAAGTATTTGACGCTAAACCATTTGTTTCGCATGGATTCGAAAATCAGCCTTCTACTTCGCATTGATTTGAAGTTAAATCATGTGTTTCTCATGGATTTGAAGCTAACTCGTTTCTATCGCATGGATTTAAAGCTAACTCATTTGTTTCGCATGCAGTTGAATCAAAATCATGTATATCACAAGTATTTGAAGCTAAACCATTTGATTCGCATGGATTTGAAACTAAGCCTTCTACTTCGCATTGATTTGAAGTTAAATCATGTGTTTCTCATGGATTTGAAGCTAACTCGTTTCTATCGCATGGATTTAAAGCTAACTCGTTTGTTTCGCATGATGTTGAAGCTAAGTCTAGTATATCACAAGTATTTGAAGCTAAACCATTTGTTTCGCATGGATTCGAAAATCAGCCTTCTGTTTCGCATTGATTTGAAGCTAAATCACGAGTTTCGCATGGATTAGAAGCTAACTCGTTTGTTTCGCATGGATTTGAAGCTAACAAATTTGTTTCGCATGCAGTTGAAGCAAAATCATGTATATCACAAGTAATTGAAGATAAACCATTTGATTCGCATGGATTTGGATCTAAGCATTCTACTTCGCATTGATTCGGAGCAAAATCATGTGTTTCGCATGGATTTATAGCTAACACGTTTGTTTCGCATGCAGTTGAAGCTAAATCATGTATATCACAAGTATTTGATGCTAAACCATTTGTTTCGCATGGATTCGAAAATCAGCCTTCCATTTCGCAATGATTTGAATCTAAATCATGTGTTTCTCATGGATTTGAAGCTAACGTTTCTATCGCATGGATTTAAAGCTAACTCGTTTGTTTCGCATGCTGTTGAAGCTAAATCTAGTATATCACAAGTATTTGAAGCTAAACCATTTGTTTCGCATGGATTCGAAAATCAGACTTCTATTTCGCATTGATTTGAAGCTAAATCGTGAGATTCGCATGGATTTGAATCTAACTCGTTTGTTTCGCATGGATTTGAAGCTTACTCATTTGTTTCGCATGCAGTTGAAGCTAAATCATGTATACCACAAGTATTTGACGCTAAACCATTTGTTTCGCATGGATTCGAAAATCAGCCTTCTATTTCGCAATGATTTGAAGGTAAATCATGTGTTTCTCATGGATTTGAAGCTAACTCGTTTGTTTCGCATGCAGTTGAATCAAAATCATGTACATCACAAGTATTTGAAACTAAACCATTTGTTTCGCATCTATTCGAAGATCAGCCTTCCACTTCGCATTGAGTTGAAGCTAAATCAAGTGTTACGCTTGGATTTGATGCTAACTCGTTTGTTTCGCATGCAGTTGAAGCTAAATCATGTATATAACAAGTATCTGAAGAATATCCATTTGTTTTGCATGGATTCGAAAATCAGCCTTCTATTTCGCATTGATTTGAAGCTAAATCACGAGTTTCGCATGGATTAGAAGCTAACTCGTTTGTTTCGCATGGATTTGAAGCTAACAAATTTGTTTCGCATGCAGTTGAAGCAAAATCATGTATATCACAAGTAATTGAAGATAAACCATTTGATTCGCATGGATTTGGATCTAAGCATTCTACTTCGCATTGATTCGGAGCAAAATCATGTGTTTCGCATGGATTTATAGCTAACACGTTTGTTTCGCATGCAGTTGAAGCTAAATAATGTATATCACAAGTATTTGATGCTAAACCATTTGTTTCGCATGGATTCGCAAATCAGCCTTCTATTTCGCAATGATTTGAAGGTAAATCATGTGTTTCTCATGGATTTGAAGCTAACTCGTTTCTATCGCATGGATTTAAAGCTAATTCGTATGTTTCGCATGCTGTTGAAGCTAAATCTAGTATATCACAAGTATTTGAAGCTAAACCATTTGTTTCGCATGGATTCGAAAATCATCCTTCTATTTCGCATTGATTTGAAGCTAAATCATGAGTTTCGTATGGATTTGAAGCTAACTCGTTTGTTTCGCATGGATTTGAAGCTAACTAATTTGTTTCGCATGCAGTTGAAGCAAAATCATGTATATCACAAGTAATTGAAGATAAACCATTTATTTCGCATGGATTTGAGGATAAGCCTTGTACTTCGCACTGATTTGAAGCTAACTCGATTGTTTCACCTGCATTTGAAGCTACATCACTTATATCGCAATTATCTGAAGATAAATTATTTGTTTCTCATGTATTTGAAGCTAAGCCTACTACTTCGCATTGATTTGAAGCGAACTCGATTGATTCGACTGCATTTGAATCTATATCACTTATATCGCAATTATCTGAAGATAAATCATTTGCTTCTCATGTATTTGAAGATAGGCCTCCTACCTCGCCTTGATTTGATGCTAAATCGTGTGTTTCGCATGGATTTCAAGACAACTCGTTTCTTTCGCATGCAGACGAAGCTAAATCATGTATAACTCAAGTATTTGAAGCTAAACAATTTGTTTCGCATGGATTTAAAGCTATGCCTTCAAGTTCGCATTGATTTGAAGCTAAATCATGTGTTTCGCATGGATTTCAAGATGACTCCTTCGTTTGGCATGAAGTTGAACATAAATCATGTATATCACAAGTATTTGATGCTAAACCATTTGATTCGCATGGATTTAAAGCTAAACCTTCTACTTCGCATTGATTTGCAGCTAAATCATGTGTTTCGCTTGGTTTTGAAGCTAACTCGTTTGTTTCGCCTGCATTTGAAGCTATATCACATATATCGCAAGAATTTGAATCTAAATCATTTGTGTCGCATGGATTTGAAGCTATGCCATCTACTTCGCATTGGTTTGAATCTAAATCATGTGTTTCGCATGGATTTGAAGCTATCTCTTTTGTTTCGCCTGCATTTGAAGATAAATCATGTATATCACAAGTATTTGAAGCTAAACCGTTTGATTCGCACGGATTTAAAGCTATGCCTTCAAGTTCGCATTGACTTGAAGCTAAATCATGTGTTTCGCATGGATTTCAAAATAACTCCTTCGTTTCGCATGAAGTTGAACCTAAATCATGTATATCACAAGTATTTGATGCTAAACCATTTGTTTCGCATTGATATGAAGCTAAGGCTTATACTTCGCATTGATTTGCAGCTAAATCATGTGTTTCGCTTGGTTTTGAAGCAAAATCGATTGTTTCGCATGCAGTTGAATCTAAATCATTTATATCACAAGTATTTGAAGCTAAACCATTTATTTCGCATGGATTTGAAGATAAGCCTTCTACTTCGCACTGATTTGAAGCTAACTCGATTGTTTCACCTGCATTTGAAGCCTTATCACTTATATCGCAATAATCTGAAGTTAAATCACTTGTTTCTCATGTATTTGAAGCTAAGCCTTCTACTTCGCATTGATTTGAAGCTAACTCGATTGATTCGACTGCATTTGAATCTATATCACTTATATCGCAATTATCTGAAGATAAACCATTTGCTTCTCATGTATTTGAAGCTAAGCCTTCTACTTCGCTTTGATTTGAAGATAAACCACGTGATTCGCATGGACTTGAAGCTAACTCGTTTGTAGCGCGTGCATTTGAAGCTATATCACTTACATCGCAATTATCTGACGTTAAATCACTTGTTTCTCATGTATTTGAAGCTAAGCCTACTACTTCGCATTGATTTGAAGCTAACTCGATTGATTCGACTGCATTTGAATCTATATCACTTATATCGCAATTATCTGAAGATAAATCTTTTGCTTCTCATGTATTTGAAGATAAGCCTCCTACTTCGCATTGATTTGATGCTAAATCGTGTGTTTCGCAAGGATTTCAAGACAACTCGTTTCTTTCGCATGCAGATGAAGCTAAATCATGTATATCACAAGTATTTGAAGCTAAACAATTTGTTTCGCATGGGTTTAAAGCTATGCCTTCAAGTTCGCATTGATTTGAAGCTAAATCATGTGTTTCGCATGGATTTCAAGATGACTCCTTCGTTTGGCATGAAGTTGAACCTAAATCATGTATATCACAAGTATTTGAAGCTAAACCATTTATTTCGCATGGATTTGAAGATAAGCCTTCTACTTCGTACTGATTTGAAGCTAACTCGATTGTTTCACCTGCATTTGAAGCTATATCACTTATATCGCAATAATCTGAAGTTAAACCACTTGTTTCTCATGTATTTGAAGCTAAGCCTTCTACTTCGCATTGATTTGAAGCTAACTCGATTGATTCGACTGCATTTGAATCTATATCACTTATATCGCATTTATCTGAAGATAAACCATTTGCTTCTCATGTATTTGAATCTAACCCGTCTATTTCGCATTGACTTGAAGCTAAATCATGTGTTTCGCATGGATTTGAAGCTAACTCGTTTGTTTCACCTGCATTTGAAGCTGAATCATGTATATCATAAGAATTTGAAGCTAAACCATTTGTTTCTCATGTATTTGAAGCTAAGCGTTCTACTTCGCATTGATTTGTAGCTAACTCGATTGTTTTGCCTGCATATGAAGCTATATCACTTGTATCGCAATTATCTGAAGATAAATCATTTGTTTCTCATGTATTTGAAGATAAGCCTTGTACTTCGCATTGATTTGAAGCTAAATCTTGTGTTTCGCATGGATTTGAAACTAACTCGCTTGCTTCGCCTGCATTTGAAGCTGAATCATGTATATCACAAGTATTTGAAGCTAAACTATTTGTTTCGCGTGAATTTGAAGCTAAGCCTTCTACTTCGCTTTGATTTAAAGCTAAATCATGTGCTTCGCTTGGTTTTAAAGCTAACTCGTTTGTTTCGCATGCGGTTGAAGCTAAATCATGTATATCACAAGTATTTGAAGCTGAACCATTTGTTTCGCATGAATATTAAGCTAAACCATGTGCTTCGAATGAATTTGAAGCTAAATCATGTTTTTCGCATGGATTTGAAGGTAACTCGTTTGTTTCGCCTGCGTTTGAAGCTGAATCATGTATATCACAAGTATTTGAAGCTAAACCATTTGTTTCGCATGAATTTGAAGCTAAGCCTTCTACTTCGCATTGATTTGAATCTAAATCATGTGTTTCGCTTGGTTTTGAAGCTAACTCGTTTGTTTCACAATGCAGTTGATGCTAAATCATGTATAAAAAAAGTATTTGAAGCTAAACCATTTATTTCGCATGTATTTGAGGCTAAGACTTCTACTTTGCATGAAATTGAAGCTATGTCATGTGTTTCGCTTGGATTTGAAACTAACTCGTTTGTTTCGTCTTCATTTGAAGCTGTTTCATTTATATCGCAAGTATTTGATGGTAAACCATTTGTTTCGGATGGATTTGAAGATAAGTCTTCTACTTCACATTCATTTAAATCTAAATCGTGCGTATGTCATGGATTTGAAGCTAACTCGTTTGTTTCGCATGCATTTGAAGCTAAATCATGTATATCACAAGTATTTGAAGCTAAGCCATTTGTTTCGGATTGATTTGAAGCTAAGCCTTCTACTTCGCATTGATTTGATGCTAAATCATATGTTTCGCATGGATTTGAAGATAAGCCTCCTACTTCGCATTAATTTGAAGCTAACTAGATTGATTCGACAGCATTTGAATCTATATCAATTATATCGCAATTATCTGAAGATAAATCATTTGCTTCTCATATATTTGAAGCTAAGCCGTCTATTTCGCATTTATTTGAAGCTAAATCATATGTCTAGCATGGATTTGTAGCTAACTCGTTTTTTTCGCCTGTATTTGAAGATAAATCATGTATATCACAAGTATTTGAAGCTAAACCATTCGCTTCGCATGGATTTGAAGCAAAGCCTTCAACTCCGCATTGATTTGAAGATAAATCATGTGTTTCGCTTGGATTTGAAGCTAACTCTTTTGTTTTGCCTGCATTTGAAGACAAGTCATGTATAGCACAAGTATTTGAAGCTAAACCATTTATTTCGCATGGATTTGAAGATAAGCCTTGTACTTCGCACTGATTTGAAGCTAACTCGATTGTTTCACCTGCATTTGAAGCTACATCACTTACATCGCAATTATCTGAAGATAAATCATTTGTTTCTCATGTATTTGAAGCTAAGCCTTCTACTTCGCTTTGAATTGATGATAAACCACGTGATTCGCATGGACTTGAAGCTAACTCGTTTGTAGCGCGTGCATATGAATCTATATCACTTACATCGCAATTATCTGACGTTAAATCACTTGTTTCTCATATATTTGAAGCTAAGCCTACTACTTCGCATTGATTTGAAGCGAACTCGATTGATTCGACTGCATTGAATCTATATCACTTATATCGCAATTATCTGAAGATAAATCATTTGCTTCTCATATATTTGAAGTTAAGCCGTCTATTTCGCATTTATTTGAAGCTAAATCATATGTCTAGCATGGATTTGTAGCTAACTCGTTTTTTTCGCCTGTATTTGAAGATAAATCATGTATATCACAAGTATTTGAAGCTAAACCATTCGCTTCGCATGGATTTGAAGCAAAGCCTTCAACTCCGCATTGATTTGAAGATAAATCATGTGTTTCGCTTGGATTTGAAGCTAACTCTTTTGTTTTGCCTGCATTTGAAGATAAGTCATGTATAGCACAAGTATTTGAAGCTAAACCATTTATTTCGCATGGATTTGAGGATAAGCCTTGTACTTCGCACTGATTTGAAGCTAACTCGATTGTTTCACCTGCATTTGAAGCTACATCACTTATATCGCAATTATCTGAAGATAAATCATTTGTTTCTCATGTATTTGAAGCTAAGCCTTCTACTTCGCTTTGATTTGAAGATAAATCGTGTGTTTCGCATGGATTTCAAGACAACTCGTTGCTTTCGCATGCAGATGAAGCTAAATCATGTATAACTCAAGTATTTGAAGCTAAACAATTTGTTTCGCATGGATTTAAAGCTATGCCTTCAAGTTCGCATTGATTTGAAGCTAAATCATGTGTTTCGCATGGATTTCAAGATGACTTCTTCGTTTCGCATGCAGTTGAAGCTAAATCATGTATATCACAAGTATTTGAAGATAATCCATTTGTTTTGCATGGATTCGAAAATCAGCCTTCTATTTCGCATTGATTTGAAGCTCAATCATGAGTTTCGCATGGATTTGTAGCTAACTCGTTTGTTTCGCATGGATTTGAAGCTACCTCGTTTGTTTCGCATGGATTTGATGCTAACTCGTTTGTTTCGCATGCAGTTGAATCAAAATCATGTATATCACAAGTATTTGATGCTAAACCATTTGATTCGCATGGATTTGTAGCTAAGCCTTCTACTTCGCATCGATTTGAAGCTAAATCATGTGCTTCGCTTGGATTTGAAGCTAACTCGTTTGTTTCGCATGCAGTTGAAGCTAAATCATGTATATCACAAGTATTTGAAGCTAAACCATTTGATTCGCATTGATTTGGAGCTAAGCCTTCTCCTTCGCATTGATTTGGAGCAAAATCATGTGTTTCGCATGGATTTATAGCTAACACGTTTGTTTCGCATGCAGTTGAAGCTAAATCATGTATATCACAAGTATTTGAAGCAAAACCATTTGATTCGCATGGATTTGAAGCTGAGCCTTCTACTTCGCATTGATTTGAAGCTACATCAAGTGTTTCGTTTGGATTTGAAGAAAACTCGTTTGTTTCGCATGCAGTTGAAGCTATATCACTTATGCTCGCAAGTATTTGAAGCTAAATCATTCGTTTTGCATGGAGTTAGAGCTAAGCCTTCCACTTCGCATTGATTTGAAGCCAAATCATGTGTTTCGCTTGGATTTGATGCTAACTCGTTCCTATCGCATGGATTTGAAAGCTAACTTGTTTGTTTCGCATGCAGTTGAATCAAAATCATGTATATCACAAGTATTTGATGCTAAACCATTTGATTCGCATGGATTTGTAGCTAAGCCTTCTACTTCGCATCGATTTGAAGCTAAATCATGTGCTTCGCTTGGATTTGAAGCTAACTCGTTTGTTTCGCATGCAGTTGAAGCTAAATCATGTATATCACAAGTATTTGAAGCTAAACCATTTGATTCGCATTGATTTGGAGCTAAGCCTTCTCCTTCGCATTGATTTGGAGCAAAATCATGTGTTTCGCATGGATTTATAGCTAACACGTTTGTTTCGCATGCAGTTGAAGCTAAATCATGTATATCACAAGTATTTGAAGCAAAACCATTTGATTCGCATGGATTTGAAGCTGAGCCTTCTACTTCGCATTGATTTGAAGCTACATCAAGTGTTTCGTTTGGATTTGAAGAAAACTCGTTTGTTTCGCATGCAGTTGAAGCTATATCACTTATGCTCGCAAGTATTTGAAGCTAAATCATTCGTTTTGCATGGAGTTAGAGCTAAGCCTTCCACTTCGCATTGATTTGAAGCCAAATCATGTGTTTCGCTTGGATTTGAAGCTAACTTGTTTGTTTCGCATGCAGTTGAAGCTAAATCATGTATATCACAAGTATTTGAAGATAATCCATTTGATTTGCATGGATTCGAAAATCAGCCTTCTATTTCGCATTGATTTGAAGCTAAATCATGTGTTTCTCATGGATTTGATGCTAACTCGTTCCTATCGCATGGATTTGAAGCTAACTTGTTTGTTTCGCATGCAGTTGAATCAAAATCATGTATATCACAAGTATTTGATGCTAAACCATTTGATTCGCATGGATTTGTAGCTAAGCCTTCTACTTCGCATCGATTTGAAGCTAAATCATGTGCTTCGCTTGGATTTGAAGCTAACTCGTTTGTTTCGCATGCAGTTGAAGCTAAATCATGTATATCACAAGTATTTGAAGCTAAACCATTTGATTCGCATTGATTTGGAGCTAAGCCTTCTCCTTCGCATTGATTTGGAGCAAAATCATGTGTTTCGCATGGATTTATAGCTAACACGTTTGTTTCGCATGCAGTTGAAGCTAAATCATGTATATCACAAGTATTTGAAGCTAAACCATTTGATTCGCATGGATTTGAAGCTGAGCCTTATACTTCGCATTGATTTGAAGCTACATCAAGTGTTTCGTTTGGATTTGAAGAAAACTCGTTTGTTTCGCATGCAGTTGAAGCTATATCACTTATGCTCGCAAGTATTTGAAGCTAAATCATTCGTTTCGCATGGAGTTAGAGCTAAGCCTTCCACTTCGCATTGATTTGAAGCCAAATCATGTGTTTCGCTTGGATTTGAAGCTAACTTGTTTGTTTCGCATGCAGTTGAAGCTAAATCATGTATATCACAAGTATTTGAAGATAATCCATTTGATTTGCATGGATTCGAAAATCAGCCTTCTTTTTCGCATTGATTTGAAGCTAAATCATGTGTTTCTCATGGATTTGATGCTAACTCGTTCCTATCGCATGGATTTAAAGCTAACTCGTTTGTTTCGCATGCTGTTGAATCTAAATCATGTATATAACAAGTATTTGAAGCTAAACCATTTGTTTTGCATGGATTCGAAGATAAGCCTTGCACTTCGCATTGATTTGGTGCTGAGTCATGTGTTTCCCTTGGGTGTGAACATAAATCTATTGTTTCGCATGCAGCTGAAGCTAAATCATGTATATCACAAGTATATGAAGCTAAATAATTTGTGTCGCATGGATTTGATGCTAAGCCTTCTCCACCGCATTGATTTGGGGCAAAATCATGTGTTTCGCTTGGATTTGAAGATAACTCGTTTGTTTCGCATGCAGTTGAAGCTATATAACTTATATTCGCAAGTATTTGAAGCCAAATCATTCGGTACACACGGATTTGAAGCTAAGCCTTCTACTTCGCATTGATTTGATGCTAAATCATGTGTTTCGCATGGATTCAAGGATAACTCGTTTGTTTCGCATGCAGTTGAAGCTATATCACATATATTCGCAAGTATTTGAAGCTATAACACTTATATTCGGAAGTATTTGAAGCCAATTCATTCGTTTCGCACGGATTTGAAGATAAGCCTTCTACTTCGCATTGATTTGAAGTTATATCATGTGTTTCCCTTGGGTGTGAAGCTAAATCATTTGTTTCGCATGCAGCTGAAGCTAAATCATGTATATCATAAGTATATGGAGCTAAATAATTTGTGTCGCAGGGATTTGGTTCTAAGGCTTCTACTACACATTGATTTGAAGCTGAATCATGTGTTTCATTTGAATTTGAAACTAAGACGTCTGTTTCACATGCAGTTGTAGCTAAATCATGTATAAAGCAAGAATTTAAAGTAAACTATTCGTTTCGCATGGATTTGAAGCTAAATCGTGTGTTTCGCATGGATTTGAAGCGAAATCATGTGATTCGCATGGTTTTGAAGCTAACTCGTTTGCATCGCATGCAGTTGAAGCTATATCACTTATATTCGCAAGTATTTGAAGCCAAATCAATCGTTTCGCATGGATTTGAAGATAAGCCTTCTGCTTCGCATTGATTTGAAGTTAAATCATGTGTTTCCCTTGGGTGTGAAGCTAAATCTATTGTTTCGCATGCAGCTGAAGCTGAATCATGTATATCACAAGTATATGAAGCAAAATGATTTGTGTCGCATGGATTTGATGCTAAGCCTTCTATTTCGCAATGATTTGATGCTAAATCATGTGTTTCTCATGGATTTGAAGCTAACTCGTTTGTTTCGCCTGCATTTGGAGACAAATCATGTATATCACAAGTATTTGAAGTTAAACGATTTATTTCGCATGGATTCGAAGAGAAGCATCCTACTTCTCATTGATCTCAAGCTAAATCATGCGTTTCGAATGGATTTGAAACTAACTCGATTGTTTCGCATGCACTTGAAGCTATATCACTTATGTTCGCAAGTATTTGAATCTAAATAATGTGTTTCGCTCTGATTTGTAGCTAAGGCTTCTACATCGCATTGATTGAATGCTAAATCATGTGTTTCGCTTGAATTTGAAGATAACTCGTTTGTTTCTCATGCAGTTGAAGTTAAATCATGTATATCACAAGTAGATGAAGATAACTCGTTTGTTTCTCATGCAGTTGAAGTTGAACAATGTGTTTCGCATGGATTTGAAGCTAACTCGTTTTGTTCGCCTGCATTTGAAGATAAATCATGTGTATCACAAGTATTTGAAGATGAACCATTTGATTCGCATCGATTCGAAGATAAGCCTTCTACTTCGCATTGATTTGAAGCTAAATCATGTATTTCGCATTGATTTGAAACTAACTCGTTTGTTTCGCCTACATTTGAAGCTAAATCATGTATATCACGAGTATTTGAAGCTGAACCATATGTTTCTCATGGATTCGAAGATAAGCGTTCTACTTCGCATTGATTTGAAGCTAAATCATGTGTTCCTTATGGATTTCAAGATAACTCGTTTTTTGCGCATGCAGTTGAATCTAAATCATATATGTCACAAGTATTTGATGTTAAACCAGTTGGTTCGCATTGATTTGAAGCTACGGCTTCTACTTCGCATTGATTTGATGTTAAATCATGTGTTTCCTTGGGTATGATGCTAACTCGTTTGTATCGCATGCTGTTGAAGCTAAATCTAGTATATCACAAGTATTTGAAGCTAAACCATTTGTTTCGCATGGATTCGAAAATCAACCTTCTATTTCGCATTGATTTGAAGCTAAATCATGTGTTTCGCATGGATTTGAAGCTAACTCGTTTGTTTCGCATGGATTTGATGCTAACTCATTTGTTTCGCATGCAGTTGAAGCAAATTCATGTATATCACAAGTATTTGAAGCTAAACCATTTGATTCGCATGGATTTGATGCTAAGCCTTCTACTTCGCATTGAGTTGAGGCTAAATCAAGTGTTTCGTTTGGATTTGTAGAAAACTCGTTTGTTTCGCATGGATTTGAAGCTAACTCGTTTGTTTCGCATGCAGTTGAATCAAAATCATGTATATCACAAGTATTTGATGCTAAACCATTTGATTCGCATGGATTTGGTGCTAAGCCTTCTACTTCGCATCGATTTGAAGCTAAATCAAGTGCTTCGCTTGGATTTGAAGCTAACTCGTTTGTTTCGCATGCAGTTGAAGCTAAATCATGTATATCACAAGTATTTGAAGCTAAGCCATTTGATTCCCATTGAGTTGGAGCTAAGCCTTCTCCTTCGCATTGATTTGGAGCAAAATCATGTGTTTCGCATGGAGTTATATCTAACACGTTTGTTTCGCACGCAGTTGAAGCTAAATCATGTATATCACAAGTATTTGAAGCTATACCATTTGTTTCGCAAGGATTCGAAAATCAGCCTTCTATTTCGCATTGATTTGAAGCTAAATCATGAGTTACGCATGGATTTGAAGCTAACTCGTTTGTTTCGCATGGATTTGAAGCTAACTCGTTTGTTTCGAATGCATTTGAAACTAAATCAGTGTATATCACAAGTATTGGAAGCTGAACCATTTGTTTCGCATGGATTCGAAGATCAGCCTTCTACTTCGCATTGATTTGAAGCTAAATCAAGTGTTTCGCTTGGATTTGAAGCAAACTCGTTTGTTTCGCATGCAGTTGAAGCTATACCATGTATATCACAAGTATTTGAAGCTAAATCATTTGATTACCATGGATTTGGAGCTAATCCTTCTACTTTGCATTGATTTGGATCTAAATCATGTGTTTCGCATGGATTTAAAGCCAACACATTTGTTTCGCATGCAGTTTAAGCTAAATCATATATATCACAAGTATTTGAATCTAAACGATTTGTTTCGTATGGATTCGAAAATCAGCCTTTTATTTCGCAATGATTTGAAGCTAAATCATGTGTTTCTCATGGATTTGAAGCTAACTCGTTTCTATCGCATGGATTTAAAGCTAACTCGTTTGTTTCGCATGCAGTTGAAGCTATATCATGTATATCACAAGTATTTGAAGCTAAACAATTTGATTCCCATGGATTTGGATCTAAGCCTTATACTTCGCATCGATTTGGTGCTAAATCATTTGTTTCGCATGGATTTAAAGCTAACACTTTTGTTTCGCATGCAGTTGAAGCTAAATCATGTATATCACAAGTATTTGAAGCTAAGCCATTTGATTCCCATTGAGTTGGAGCTAAGCCTTCTCCTTCGCATTGATTTGGAGCAAAATCATGTGTTTCGCATGGATTTATATCTAACACGTTTGTTTCGCATGCAGTTGAAGCTAAATCATGTATATCACAAGTATTTGATGCTATACCATTTGTTTCGCAAGGATTCGAAAATCAGCCTTCTATTTCGCATTGATTTGAAGCTAAATCATGAGTTACGCGTGGATTTGAAGCTAACTCGTTTGTTTCGCATGGATTTGAAGCTACCTCGTTTGTTTCGCATGGATTTGAAGCTAACTCGTTTGTTTCGAATGCATTTGAAGCTAAATCATTGTATATCACAAGTATTGGAAGCTGAACCATTTGTTTCGCATGGATTCGAAGATCAGCCTTCTACTTCGCATTGATTTGAAGCTAAATCAAGTGTTTCGCTTGGATTTGAAGCTAACTCGTTTGTTTCGCATGCAGTTGAAGCTATACAATGTATATCACAAGTATTTGAAGCTAAATCCTTTGATTACCATGGATTTGGAGCTAAGCCTTCTACTTCGCATTGATTTGGATCTAAATCATGTGTTTCGCATGGATTTAAAGCCAACACATTTGTTTCGCATGCAGTTTAAGCTAAATCATATATATCACAAGTATTTGAAGCTAAATGATTTGTTTCGTATGGATTCGAAAATCAGCCTTCTATTTCGCAATGATTTGAAGCTAAATCATGTGTTTCTCATGGATTTGAAGCTAACTCGTTTCTATCGCATGGATTTAAAGCTAACTCGTTTGTTTCGCATGCAGTTGAAGCTATATCATGTATTTCACAAGTATTTGAAGCTAAACAATTTGATTCCCATGGATTTGGATCTAAGCCTTCTACTTCGCATTGATTTGGAGCTAAATCATTTGTTTCGCATGGATTTAAAGCTAACACTTTTGTTTCGCATTCAGTTGAAGCTAAATCATGTATATCACAAGTATTTGAAGCTAAACCATACGTTTCGCTTGGATTTGAAGCTAAGCCTTCAACTTCGCATTGATTTGAAGCTAAATCGTGTGTTTCGCATGGATTCGAAGATAAACCTTCTACTTCGTATTGATTTTAAAGTTAAATCATGTGTTTCGCATGGATTTAAAGATAACTCGTTTGTTTCGCCGGCAGTTGAATCGAAATCATGTATATCACAAGTATTTGAAGTTAAATCATTCGTTTCGCAAGGATTCGAAAATCAGCCTTCTATTTCGCATTGATTTGAAGCTAAATCATGAGTTACGCATGGATTTGAAGCTAACTCGTTTGTTTCGCATGGATTTGAAGCTAACTGGTTTGTTTCGAATGCATTTGAAGCTAAATCATTGTATATCACAAGTATTGGAAGCTGAACCATTTGTTTCGCATGGATTCGAAGATCAGCCTTCTACTTCGCACTGATTTGAAGCTAAAGCAAGTGTTTCGCTTGGATTTGAAGCAAACTCGTTTGTTTCGCATGCAGTTGAAGCTATACCATGTATATCACAAGTATTTGAAGCTAAATCATTGGATTACCATGGATTTGGAGCTAATCCTTCTACTTTGCATTGATTTGGAGCTAAATCATTTGTTTCGCATGGATTTAAAGCTAACACTTTTGTTTCGCATGCAGTTGAAGCTAAATCATGTATATCACAAATATTTGAAGCTAAGCCATTTGATTTCCATTGAGTTGGAGCTAAGACTTCTCCTTCGCATTGATTTGGAGCAAAATCATGTGTTTCGCATGGATTTATATCTAACACGTTTGTTTCGCATGCAGTTGAAGCTAAATCATGTATATCACAAGTATTTGAAGCTATACCATTTGTTTCGCAAGGATTCGAAAATCAGCCTTCTATTTCGCATTGATTTGAAGCTAAATCATGAGTTACGCATGGATTTGAAGCTAACTCGTTTGTTTCGCATGGATTTGAAGCTACCTCGTTTGTTTCGCATGGATTTGAAGCTAACACGTTTGTTTCGAATGCATTTGAAGCTAAATCATTGTATATCACAAGTATTGGAAGCTGAACCATTTGTTTCGCATGGATTCGAAGATCAGCCTACTACTTCGCATTGATTTGAAGCTAAATCAAGTGTTTCGCTTGGATTTGAAGCTAACTCGTTTGTTTCGCATGCAGTTGGAGCTATATCATGTATATCACAAGTATTTGAAGCTAAACAATTTGATTCCCATGGATTTGGATCTAAGCCTTCTACTTCGCATTGATTTGGAGCTAAATCATTTGTTTCGCATGGATTTAAAGCTAACACTTTTGTTTCGCATGCAGTTGAAGCTAAATCATGTAAATCACAAGTATTTGAAGCTAAACCATTCGCTTCGCATGGATTTGAAGCAAAGCCTTCAACTTCGCCTTCATTTGAAGATAAATCATGTGTTTCGCTTTGATTTGAAGCTAAATCGTGAGTTTCGCATGGATTTGAAGCTAATTCATGTATATCACATGTATTTGAAGCTGAACCATATGTTTTGCGTGAATATTAACCCAAACCATATATTTCGAACGTATTTGAAGCTGAATTATGTGTTTCGCTTGCATTTGAAGCTAATTCGTTTGTTTCGCATGCAGTTGAAGCTAAATCATGTAAATCACAAGTATTTGAGGCTAACCATGTGTTTCGCATGGATTTGAAGCTAATTCGTTTTTTTCGCCCGTATTTGAAGATAAAGCATGTACATCACAAGTATCTGAATCTAATCCACCTGTTTCGCAAGAATATGAAGCGATGAAGCTAATCCACGTGTTTCGCTTGAATTTGAAGCTAAATCATGTTTTCCGCATGGATTTGAAGCTGTATCACTTATATCACAAGTATTTGAAGCTCAACCGTTTGATTCGCATGGATTTGAAGCTAACCCTTCTACTTCGCATTGATTTGCAGCTAAATCATGTGCTTCGATTGGTTTTGAAGCTAACTCGATTGTTTTGCATGCATTTGAAGCTATATCACATATATCGCAAGAATTTGAATCTAACTCATCTGTGTCGCATGGATTTGAAGCTATGCCATCTACTTCGCATTGATTTGAAGATAAATCATGTGTTTCGCTTGGATTTGAAGCTAACACGTTTGTTTCGCATGCAGTTGAAGCTAAAACATGAACATCACAAGTATCTGGATCTAATCTATCTGTTTCGCAAGAATATGAAGCTATGGAGCTAATCCATGTGATTCGCATGAATTTGAAGCTAAATCATGTGTTTCGCATGGATTTGAAGCTGTATCACTTATATCGCAATTATCTGAAGATAAATCATTTGTTTCTCATGTGTTTGAAGCTAAGCCTTCTACTTCGCATTGATTCGAAGCTAAATCATGTGAATCGCATGGATTTGAAGCTAACTCGTTTGTTTCGCATGCAGTTGAAGCTAAATCATGTATATCACAAGTATTTGAAGCTAAACCATTTGTTTCGGATTGATTTGAAGCTAAGCCGTCTATTTCGCATTGATTTGAAGCTAAATCATGTGTTTCGCATGGATTTGAAGCTAACTCGTTTGTTTCACCTGCACTTGAAGCTGAAACATGTATATCACAAGAATTTGAAGCTAAACCATTTGTCTCGCATGAATTTGAAGCTAAGCGATCTACTTCGCATTGATTTGAATCTAAACATGTGTTTCGCTTGGTTTTCAAGCTAACTCGTTTGTTTCGCATTCAGTTGAAGCTGAATCATGTATATCACAAGTATTTGAAGCTAAAACATTTCTTTCGCATGAATTTGAAGCAAAGCCTCCTACTTCGCATTAATTTGAAGCTAACTCGATTGTCTCGACTGCATTTGAATATATATCACTTATATTGCAATTATCTGAAGATAAACCATTTGCTTCTCATGTATTTGAAGCTAAGCCGTCTATTTCGCATTGATTTGAAGCTACATCATGTGTTTCGCATGGATTTGAAGGTAACTCGTTTGTTTCGCCTGCATTTGAAGCTGAATCATGTATATCACAAGTTTTTGAAGCTAAACAATTTGTTTCGCATGAATTTGAAGCTAAGCCTTCTACTTCGCATTGATTTGAAGTTAAATCATGTGTTTCTCTTTGATTTGAAACAAACTTATTTGTTTCGCATGCAGTTGAAGCTAAATCATGTTTATCACATGTATCTGAATCTAAACCATCTGTTTCGCAAGACTATGAAGCTATGAAGCTAAACCATGTGTTTCGCATGAATTTGAAACTAAATGGTGTGTTTCGCATGGATTTGAAGCTAACTCTTTTGTTTCGCCTGCATTTGAAGGTAAATCGTGTATATCACAAGTTTTTGTAGCTAAACAATTTGTTTCGCATGAATTTGAAGCTATGCCTTCTACTTCGCATTGATTTGAATCTAAATCATGTGTTTCGCTTGGTTTTGAAGCTAACTCGTTTGTTTCGCATGCAGTTGAAGCTGAATCATTTATATCACATGTATTTGAAGCTAAACCATTTCTTTCGCATGAATTTGAAGCTAAGCCTTCTACTTCGCATTGATTTGAAGCTAACTCGATTGTTTCACCTGCATTTGAAGCTGAATCATGTATATCACAAGTATTTGAAGCTAAACCATTTGTTTCGCATGAATTTGAAGCTAAGCCTTCTACTTGGCATTGATTTGAATCTATATCATGTGTTTCGCATGGTTTTGAAGCTAACTCGATTGTTTCACCTGCATTTGAAGCTGAATCATGTATATCACAAGTATTTGAAGCTAAACCATTTGTTTCGCATGAATTTGAAGCTAAGCCTTCTACTTGGCATTGATTTGAATCTATATCATGTGTTTCGCATGGTTTTGAAGCTAACTCGTCTGTTTCGCATGCAGTTGAAGGTGAATCATGTATATCACAAGTATTTGAAGCTAAACCATTTGTTTCGGATTGATTTGCAGCTAAGCCTTCTACTTCGCATTGATTTGATGCTAAATCATATGTTTCGCATGGATTTGAAACTAACTCGTTTGTTTCGTCTTCATTTTTAGCTGTTTCATTTATATCGCAAGTATTTGAAGTTAAACCATTTGTTTCGGATGGATTTGAAGGAAAGCCTTCTACTTCGCATTGATTTAAATCTAAATCGTGTGTATGGCATGGATATGAAGCTAACTCTTTTGTTTCGCCTGCATTTGAAGATAAAGCATGTATATCACAAGTAATTGAAGCTCAACCGTTTGATTCGCATGGATTTGAAGCTAACCCTTCCACTTCGCATTGATTTGCAGCTAAATCATGTGTTTCGCTTGGTTTTGAAGCTAACTCGATTGTTTCGCATGCAGTTGAAGCTAAATCATGCATAGCACAAGTATTTGAAGGTAAACCATTTGTTTCGCATGGATTTGAAGATATGCCTTCTACTTCGCATTGATTGGAAGCTAAATCATGTGTTTCGCTGTGATTTGTAGCTAACTCGTTTGTTTCGCATGCAGTTGAAGCTAAAAAATGTTTATCAAAAGTATTTGAAGCTATAGCATTTGTTTCGCATGGATTTGAAGCTAAGCCTTCTACTTCGCATTGATTAGAAGTTAAGTCATGTGTTTCTCTTGGATTTGAAGCTAACTTGTTTGTTTCGCATGCAGTAGAAGCTAAATCATGTATATCACAAGATTTGAAGCTAAACAATTTGTTTCGCATGGATTGAAAGATAGGCCTTCTACTTCGCATTGATTTGGAGCTAATTCGATTGTTTCGCATGAAGTTGAAGCTAAATCATGTTTAAAACAAGTATTTTAAGCTAAACAATTCGCTTCGCATGGATATGGAGCTAAGCCTTCTACTTCGCATGAATTTGAAGCTGAATCATGTGTTTGGCTTGGATTTGAAGCTAAGCCTTCTACTTCGCATTGACTTGAAGCCTAATCATGTGTTTTGCTTGGTTTTGTAGCTAACTCGTTTGTTTCGCATGCAGTTGAAGCTAAATCATGTATACCAGAAGTATTTGAAGCTAAACCATTTGTTTCGCATGGATTCGTAAATCAGCCTTCTATTTCGCATTGATTTGAAGCTAAATCATGCGCTCCGCATGGATATGAAGCTAACTCGTTTGTTTCGCATGCTGTTGAAGCTAAATCTAGTATATCACAAGTATTTGCAGCTAAACCATTTCTTTCGTATGGATACGAAAATCGGCCTTCTAATTCGCATTGATTTGAATCTAAATCATGAGTTTCGCATGCATCATTTAGCTTCAACTGCATGCGAAACAAGCGAGTTAGCTTCAAATCCAAGCGAAACACTTGATTTAGCTTCAAATCGATGCGAAGTAGAAGACTGATCTTCGAATCCTTTCGAAACAAATGATTTAGCTTCAAATACTTGTGATATACATGGTTTAGCTTCAACTATATGCGAAACAAACGTGTTAGCTTTAAATCCATGAGAAACACATGATTTAGCTTCAAATCAATGCGAAATAGAAGGCTGATTGTCGAATCCATGCGACACAAATGATTTAGCTTCAAATACTTGCGATATAAGTGATATATCTTCAGCTGCATGTGAAACCAACGAGTTAGCTTCAAATCCAATCGTAACACATGATTTATCTTCAAATCAATGCGAAGTAGAAGGCCTAACTTTAAATCCATGCGAAACACATGATTTAGCTCCAAATCAATGCGAAATAGAAGGCTTAGATTCAAATCCATGCGAAACAAACGCTTTAGCTACAAATACTTTTGATAAACATGTTTTAGCTTCAACTGCATGCGAAACAAACGAGTTAGCTTCAAATCCATGCGAAACAAACGAGTTAGCTTCAAATCCATGCGAAACAAACGAGTTAGCTTCAAATCCATGCGAAACTCATGATTTAGATTCAAATCAATGCGAAATAGAAGGCTGATTTTCGAATCCATGCAAAACAAATGGATTATCTTCAAATACTTGTGATATACATGATTTAGCTTCAACTGCATGCGAAGCAAACGAGTTAGCTTTAAATCCATGCGATAGAAACGAGTTAGCTTCAAATCCATGAGAAACACATGATTTAGCTTCAAATCATTGCGAAATAAAAGGCTGATCTTCGAATCCATGCGAAACAAATGGTTATCTTCAAATTCATGTGATATACATGATTTAGCTGCAACAGCATGCGAAACAAACGAGTAGCTTCAAATCCATGCGAAACACATGATTTAGCTTCAAATTCATGCGAAACACATGGATTAAATTAATATTCATGCGAAACAAATGGTTCAGCTTTATATACTTGTGATATGCATGATTTAGCCTCAACTGCATGTGAAACAAACGTGTTTCCTTCAAATTCAAGCGAAACACATGACTCAGCATCAAATCAATGCGAAGTGCAAGGCTTATCTTCGAATCCATGCAAAACAAATGGTTTAGCTTCTATTACTTGTGATATACATGATTTAGCTTCAACTGTATGCGAAACAAACGAGTTAGCTTCAAATCCAAGCGAAACACATGATTTAGCATCAACTCATGCACGCGAAACAAACGAGTTAGCTTGAAATTCATGCGAAGAAGGCTGATCATCTTCGAAACCATGCGAAACAAATGGTTCAGCTTCCAATACTTGTGATATACAATGATTTAGCTTCCAATGCATGCGAAACAAACGAGTTAGCTTCAAATCCATGCGAAACAAACGAGTTAGCTTCAAATCCATGCGAAACAAACGAGTTAGCTTCAAATCCAAGCGAAACACTTGATTTAGCTTCAAATCAATGCGAAGTAGAAGGCTGATCTTCGAATCCATGCGAAACAAATGGTTTAGCTTCAAATACATGTAATATACATGATTTAGCTTCAACTGCATGCGAAACAAACGAGTTAGCTTCAAATCCGTGCGAAACTCATGATTTAGCTTCAAATCAATGCGAAATAGAAGGCTGATTTTCGAATCCTTGCGATACAAATGGTATAGCTTCAAATACTTGTGATATACGTGATTTAGCTTCAACTGCATGCGAAACAAACCAGTTAGCTTTAAATCCATGCGTTAGAAACGAGTTAGCTTCAAATCCATGAGAAACACATGATTTAGCTTCAAATCATTGCGAAATAGAAGGCTGATTTTAGAATCCATACGAAACAAATTGTTTAGCTTCAAATACTTGTGATATATATGATTTAGCTTCAACTGCATGCGAAACAAAAGTGTTAGCTTTAAATCCATGCGAAACACTTGATTTAGCTCCAAATCAATGCGAAGTAGAAGGCTTAGATCCTAATCCATGGGAATCAAATGGTTTAGCTTCAAATACTTGTGATATACATGATATAGCTTCAACTGCATGCGAAACAAACGAGTTAGCTTTAAATCCATGCGATAGAAACGAGTTAGCTTCAAATCCATGAGAAAGACATGATTTAGCTTCAAATCATTGCGAAATAGAAGGCTGATTTTCGAATCCATACGAAACAAATGGTTTAGCTTCAAATACTTGTGATATATATGATTTAGATTCATCTGCATGCGAAACAAAGGTGTTAGCTTTAAATCCATGCGAAACATATGATTTAGATCCAAATCAATGCGAAGCAGAAGGCTTAGCTCCAAATCCATGGGAATCAAATGGTTTAGCTTCAAATACTTGTGATATACATGATTTAGCTGCAACAGCATGCGAAACAAACGAGTTAGCTTCAAATCCATGCGAAACAAACGAATTAGCTTCAAATCCATGCGAAACAAAAGAGTTAGCTTCAAATCCATGCGAAACTCATGATTTAGCTTCAAATCAATGCGAAATAGAAGGCTGATTTTCGAATCCTTGCGAAACAAATGGTATAGCTTCAAATACTTGTGATATACATGATTTAGCTTCAACTGCGTGCGACACAAACGTGTTAGCTATAAATCCAAGCGAAACACATGATTTAGCTCCAAATCAATGCGAAGTTGGAAGGCTTAGCTCCAAATCCATGCGAAACTCATGATTTAGCTTCAAATCAATGCGAAATAGAAGGCTGATTTTCGAAACCATGCGAAGCAAATGGTTTAGCATCAAATACTTGTGATATACATGTTTTAGCTTCAACTGCATGCGGAACAAACGTGTTAGCTATAAATCCATGCGAAACACATGATTTTGCTCCAAATCAATGCGAAGGAGAAGGCTTGGCTCCAAATCAATGGGAATCAAATGGTTTAGCTTCAAATACTTGTGATATACATGATTTAGCTTCAACTGCATGCGAAACAAACGAGTTAGCTTCAAATCCAAGCGAAGCACATTATTTAGCTTCAAATCGATGCGAAGTAGAAGGCTTAGCTACAAATCCAAGCGAATCAAATGGTTTAGCATCAAATACTTGTGATATACATGATTTTGATTCTACTTGCATGCGAAACAAACAAGTTAGCTTCAAATCCATGCGAAACAAACGAGTTAGCTTCAAATCCATGCGAAACGAACGAGTTAGCTTCAAATCCATGCGAAATTCATGATTTAGATTCAAATCAATGCGAAATAGAAGGCTGATTTTCGAATCCATACGAAACAAATGGTTTATCTTCAAATACTTGTGATATTTATGATTTAGCTTCAACTGCATGCGAAACAGAAGTGTTAGCGTTAAATCCATGCGAAACACATGATTTAGCTCGAAATCAATGCGAAGTAGAAGACTTAGCTCCAAATCCATGAGAATCAAATGGTTTAGCTTCAAATACTTGTGATATACATAATTTAGCTTCAACTGCATGCGAAACTAACGAGTTAACTTCAAATCCAAGAGTAACACTTGATTTAGCTTCAAATCAATGCGAAGTGGAAGGCTGATCTTCGAATCCATGCGAAACAAACAAGTTAGCTTCAAATCCATGCGAAACAAACGAGTTAGCTTCAAATCCATGCGGAACTCATGATTTAGCTTCAAATCAATGCGAAATAGAAGGTTGATTTTCGAATCCATGCGAAACAAATGGTTTAGCTTCAAATACTTGTGATATACTAGATTTAGCTTCAACAGCATGCGAAACAAACGAGTTAACTTCAAATGCATGCGAAACAAACGAGTTAACTTCAAATCCAAGAGAAACACATGATTAAACTTCAAGTCAATGCGAAGTAGAAGGGTTATCTTCAAATCCATGCGAAACAAATGGTTTAGCTTCAAATAATTGTGATATACGTGATTTAACAACAAATGCAGGCGAAACAAAAGAGTTAGCTTCAAATCCATGCGAAACACATGTTTTAGCTTCAAATCAATGCGAAATAGATTTCTTAGCTTCAAATACATGAGAAACAAATGATTTATCTTCAGATAATTGCGATATAAGTGATATAGATACAAATGCAGGCGAATCATACGAGTTAGTTCCAAATCCAAGCGAATCACATGATTTAGCTTCGAATCAATGCGAAGTAGAAGGCTTAGCTTCAAATCAATGCGAAACAAATTGTTTTACATCAAATACTTGTGATATACATGATTTAGATTCAACTGCAGGCGAAACAACGAGTTAGCTTCAAATCCATGCGAAACACATGATTTAGCTACAAATTCATTCGATACACATTGTTTTGCTTAATATTCATGCGAAACAAGTGGTACAGCTTCAAATACTTGTGATATACATGATTTAGTTTCAACTGCATGCGAAGCAAACGAGTTAGCTTCAACTCCATTCGAAACACACGATTTAGCATCAAATCAATGCGAAGTAGAAGTCTTATCTTCGAATCCATGCGAAACAAATGGTTTAGCTTCAAATGAATGCGCAGTAGAAGCCTTAACTTCAAATTCATGACAAACAAATGATCTATATTCAGATAATTGCGATATAAGTGTTATAGCTTCAAATGCAGGCGAAACAATCGAGTTAGCTTCAAATCCATGCGAATCACACGATTTAGTTTCAAATTAATGCGAAGTAGAAGGCTTAGCTTTAAATACATGGGAAACAAATGATTTATCTTCAGATAATTGCGATATATGTGATATAGCTTCAAATACTTGCGAAACACATGATTTAGCTTCAAAATCATGCGAATCACACGGATTAGCTTCATGGCTTCATATTCTTGCGAAACAGATGGATTAGATTCAGATACTTGTGATGTACATGTTTTAGCTTCAACTGCATGCGAAACAAACGTGTTAGCTTCAAATCCAAGCGAAACACATGATTTATCTTCAAATCAATGCGAAGTTGAAGGCTTTGCTTCAAATCCATGCGAATCACATGATTTAGTTACAAATCAATGCGAAGTGGAAGGCTCATCTTCGAAAACCATGCGAAACAGATGGTTTAGATTCAGATACTTGTGATACAAGTGATTTAAATTCAACTGCATGCGAAACAAACGAGTGAGCATCAAATCCAAGCGTAACTCACAATTTAGCTTCAAATCAATCCGATGTAGAAGGCTTAGCTTCAAATGAATGCGAAACAAATGGTTTAGCTTCAAATACTTATGATAAACATGATTTAGCTTCAACTGCATGCGAAACAAACGAGTTAGCTTCAAATCCAAGCGAAACGCATTATTTAGCTTCAAATTCTTGCAAATCACATGGTTTAGCTTCAAATGCTTGCGATAAAAATGGTTTAGCTTCAAATACTTGTGATATATATGATTTAGCTTCGACTGCATGTGAAGCAAACGAGTTAGCTTCAAATCCATGCGAAACACATGATTTAGATTCAAATCAATGTCAAGTAGAAGGTTTAGCATCAAATCCATGCGAAACAAATGGTTTAGCTTCAAATCAATGCGAAGTAAAAGGCTTATCTTCAAATCCATGCGAAACACATGATTTAGCTTGAAATCAAAGCGAAGTAGAAGGCTTAGCTTCAAATCCAAGCGAAACACATTATTTAGCTTCAAATTAATGCGAAGTAGAAGGCTTGGTTTCAAATCCATTCGAATGAAATGGTATAGCTTCAAATACTTGTGATATACATGATTTAGATTCAGCTGCATGCGAAACAAACGATTTTGCTTCACACCCAAGGGAAACACATGATTTAACATTAATTCAATGCGAAGTAGAAGGCGTAGCTTCAAATCAATGCGAAATAGAAGGCTTATCTTCGAATCCATGCGAAATGATTGATTGAGCTTCAAATACTTGCGATTATAAGTGATATAGCTTCAAATGCTGGCGAAACAAACGAGTTAGCTTCAAATCCATGATAAACACATGATTTTTCTCCAAATTAAGGCGAAGTGGAAGGCTTAGATTCAAATCCATGCGAATCAAATGGTTTAGCTTAAAATACTTGTGATATACATGACTTATCTTGAGCTGTATGCGAAACAAACGAGTTAGCTTCAAATCCAAGAGAAACACAAGATTTAGCTTCAAATCAGTGCGAGGTAGAAGGCTTAGCCTCAAATCCATGCGATACAAATGATTTAGCTTCATATACTTGCGATATAACTGATATAGAATCAAATGCAGGCGAAACAAGCGAGTTAGCTTCAAATCCAAGCGTAACACATGATTTAGCTTCAAATCAATGCGAAGTAGAAGGCTTAGCTTCAAATCCGTGCGAAACAAATGGTTTAAATTCAGATACTTGTGATATACATGATTTATCTTCAAATGGAGGCGAAAAAAACGAGTTAGCTTCAAATCCATGCGAAGTAGAAGGCTTATCGTCGAAACCATGCGAAACACATGATTTAGCTCCAAATTCATTCGATACACATTGTTTTGCTTAATATTCATGAGAAACAAGTGGTACAACTTCAAATACTTGTGATATACATGATTTAGTTTCAACTGCATGCGAAGCAAACGAGTTAGCTTCAACTCCATTCGAAACACACGATTTAGCATCAAATCAATGCGAAGTAGAAGTCTTATCTTCGAATCCATGCGAAACAAATGGTTTAGCTTCAAATGAATGCGCAGTAGAAGCCTTAACTTCAAATTCATGACAAACAAATGATCTATATTCAGATAATTGCGATATAAGTGTTATAGCTTCAAATGCAGGCGAAACAATCGAGTTAGCTTCAAATCCATGCGAACCACACGATTTAGTTTCAAATTAATGCGAAGTAGAAGGCTTAGCTTTAAATACATGGGAAACAAATGATTTATCTTCAGATAATTGCGATATATGTGATATAGCTTCAAATACTTGCGAAACACATGATTTATCTTCAAATCAATGCGAAGTTGAAGGCTTTGCTTCAAATCCATGCGAATCACATGATTTAGTTACAAATCAATGCGAAGTGGAAGGCTCATCTTCGAAAACCATGCGAAACAGATGGTTTAGATTCAGATACTTGTGATACAAGTGATTTAAATTCAACTGCATGCGAAACAAACGAGTGAGCATCAAATCCAAGCGTAACTCACAATTTAGCTTCAAATCAATCCGATGTAGAAGGCTTAGCTTCAAATGAATGCGAAACAAATGGTTTAGCTTCAAATACTTATGATATACATGATTTAGCTTCAACTGCATGCGAAACAAACGAGTTAGCTTCAAATCCAAGCGAAACGCATTATTTAGCTTCAAATTCTAGCAAATCACATGGTTTAGCTTCAAATGCTTGCGATAAAAATGGTTTAGCTTCAAATACTTGTGATATATATGATTTAGCTTCGACTGCATGTGAAGCAAACGAGTTAGCTTCAAATCCATGCGAAACACATGATTTAGATTCAAATCAATGTCAAGTAGAAGGTTTAGCATCAAATCCATGCGAAACAAATGGTTTAGCTTCAAATCAATGCGAAGTAAAAGGCTTATCTTCAAATCCATGCGAAACACATGATTTAGCTTGAAATCAAAGCGAAGTAGAAGGCTTAGCTTCAAATCCAAGCGAAACACATTATTTAGCTTCAAATTAATGCGAAGTAGAAGGCTTGGTTTCAAATCCATTCGAATGAAATGGTAGAGCTTCAAATACTTGTGATATACATGATTTAGATTCAGCTGCATGCGAAACAAACCAGTTAGCTTCAAATCCGAGCGAAACACATGATTTAGCTTCAATTTCATGCAAAGTAGAAGTCTTAGCTTCAAATACATGCGAAATAAATGGTTTATCTTCAAATAATTGTGATATACATAATTTAGCTTCAACTGCATGCGAAACAAACGAGTTAGCTTCAAATCCAAGCGAAACGCATTATTTAGCTTCAAATTCTTGCAAATCACATGGTTTAGCTTCAAATGCTTGCGATAAAAATGGTTTAGCTTCAAATACTTGTGATATATATGATTTAGCTTCGACTGCATGTGAAGCAAACGAGTTAGCTTCAAATCCATGCGAAACACATGATTTAGATTCAAATCAATATCAAGTAGAAGGTTTAGCATCAAATCCATGCGAAACAAATGGTTTAGCTTCAAATCAATGCGAAGTAAAAGGCTTATCTTCAAATCCATGCGAAACACATGATTTAGCTTGAAATCAAAGCGAAGTAGAAGGCTTAGCTTCAAATCCAAGCGAAACACATTATTTAGCTTCAAATTAATGCGAAGTAGAAGGCTTGGTTTCAAATCCATTCGAATGAAATGGTATAGCTTCAAATACTTGTGATATACATGATTTAGATTCAGCTGCATGCGAAACAAACGATTTTGCTTCACACCCAAGGGAAACACATGATTTAACATTAATTCAATGCGAAGTAGAAGGCGTAGCTTCAAATCAATGCGAAATAGAAGGCTTATCTTCGAATCCATGCGAAATGATTGATTGAGCTTCAAATACTTGCGATTATAAGTGATATAGCTTCAAATGCTGGCGAAACAAACGAGTTAGCTTCAAATCCATGATAAACACATGATTTTTCTCCAAATTAAGGCGAAGTGGAAGGCTTAGATTCAAATCCATGCGAATCAAATGGTTTAGCTTAAAATACTTGTGATATACATGACTTATCTTGAGCTGTATGCGAAACAAACGAGTTAGCTTCAAATCCAAGAGAAACACAAGATTTAGCTTCAAATCAGTGCGAGGTAGAAGGCTTAGCCTCAAATCCATGCGATACAAATGATTTAGCTTCATATACTTGCGATATAACTGATATAGAATCAAATGCAGGCGAAACAAGCGAGTTAGCTTCAAATCCAAGCGTAACACATGATTTAGCTTCAAATCAATGCGAAGTAGAAGGCTTAGCTTCAAATCCGTGCGAAACAAATGGTTTAAATTCAGATACTTGTGATATACATGATTTATCTTCAAATGGAGGCGAAAAAAACGAGTTAGCTTCAAATCCATGCGAAGTAGAAGGCTTATCGTCGAAACCATGCGAAACAGATGGTTTAGATTCAGACACTTGTGATAAAAGTGATTTAAATTCAACTGCATGCGAAACAAACGAGAGAGCATCAAAATCCAAGCGTAACACATGACTTACCTTCAAATCAATGCGAAGTAGAAGGCGTAGCGTCATATCCATGCGACACATATGATTTAGCTTCAAATACTTGCGATATAAGTGATATAGCTTCAAATGCAGGAGAAACAAAAGCGTGAGCTTGAAATCCAAGCGTAACTCATGATTTAGCTTCAAATCAGTCCGATGTAGAAGGCTTAGCTTCAAATCCATGCGAAACAAATGATTTAGTTACAAATACTTGTGATATACATGATTTAGATTCAACTGCAGGCGAAACAACGAGTTAGCTTCAAATCCATGCGAAACACATGATTTAGCTCCAAATTCATTCGATACACATTGTTTTGCTTAATATTCATGAGAAACAAGTGGTACAACTTCAAATACTTGTGATATACATGATTTAGTTTCAACTGCATGCGAAGCAAACGAGTTAGCTTCAACTCCATTCGAAACACACGATTTAGCATCAAATCAATGCGAAGTAGAAGTCTTATCTTCGAATCCATGCGAAACAAATGGTTTAGCTTCAAATGAATGCGCAGGTAGAAGCCTTAACTTCAAATTCATGACAAACAAATGATCTATATTCAGATAATTGCGATATAAGTGTTATAGCTTCAAATGCAGGCGAAACAATCGAGTTAGCTTCAAATCCATGCGAATCACACGATTTAGTTTCAAATTAATGCGAAGTAGAAGGCTTAGCTTTAAATACATGGGAAACAAATGATTTATCTTCAGATAATTGCGATATATGTGATATAGCTTCAAATACTTGCGAAACACATGATTTATCTTCAAATCAATGCGAAGTTGAAGGCTTTGCTTCAAATCCATGCGAATCACATGATTTAGTTACAAATCAATGCGAAGTGGAAGGCTCATCTTCGAAAACCATGCGAAACAGATGGTTTAGATTCAGATACTTGTGATACAAGTGATTTAAATTCAACTGCATGCGAAACAAACGAGTGAGCATCAAATCCAAGCGTAACTCACAATTTAGCTTCAAATCAATCCGATGTAGAAGGCTTAGCTTCAAATGAATGCGAAACAAATGGTTTAGCTTCAAATACTTATGATATACATGATTTAGCTTCAACTGCATGCGAAACAAACGAGTTAGCTTCAAATCCAAGCGAAACGCATTATTTAGCTTCAAATTCTTGCAAATCACATGGTTTAGCTTCAAATGCTTGCGATAAAAATGGTTTAGCTTCAAATACTTGTGATATATATGATTTAGCTTCGACTGCATGTGAAGCAAACGAGTTAGCTTCAAATCCATGCAAAACACATGATTTAGATTCAAATCAATGTCAAGTAGAAGGTTTAGCATCAAATCCATGCGAAACAAATGGTTTAGCTTCAAATCAATGCGAAGTAAAAGGCTTATCTTCAAATCCATGCGAAACACATGATTTAGCTTGAAATCAAAGCGAAGTAGAAGGCTTAGCTTCAAATCCAAGCGAAACACATTATTTAGCTTCAAATTAATGCGAAGTAGAAGGCTTGGTTTCAAATCCATTCGAATGAAATGGTATAGCTTCAAATACTTGTGATATACATGATTTAGATTCAGCTGCATGCGAAACAAACCAGTTAGCTTCAAATCCGAGCGAAACACATGATTTAGCTTCAATTTCATGCAAAGTAGAAGTCTTAGCTTCAAATACATGCGAAATAAATGGTTTATCTTCAAATAATTGTGATATACATAATTTAGCTTCAACTGCATGCGAAACAAACGAGTTAGCTTCAAATCCAAGCGAAACGCATTATTTAGCTTCAAATTCTTGCAAATCACATGGTTTAGCTTCAAATGCTTGCGATAAAAATGGTTTAGCTTCAAATACTTGTGATATATATGATTTAGCTTCGACTGCATGTGAAGCAAACGAGTTAGCTTCAAATCCATGCGAAACACATGATTTAGATTCAAATCAATATCAAGTAGAAGGTTTAGCATCAAATCCATGCGAAACAAATGGTTTAGCTTCAAATCAATGCGAAGTAAAAGGCTTATCTTCAAATCCATGCGAAACACATGATTTAGCTTGAAATCAAAGCGAAGTAGAAGTCTTAGCTTCAAATACATGCGAAATAAATGGTTTATCTTCAAATAATTGTGATATACATAATTTAGCTTCAACTGCATGCGAAACAAACGAGTTAGCTTCATATCCAAGCGAAACACATGATTTAGCTTCAAATTCTTGCAAATCACATGGTTTAGCTTCAAAATCTTTCCGATAAAAATGGTTTAGCTTCAAATAATTGTGATATACATGATTTAGCTTCTACTGCATGTGAAGCAAACGAGTTAGCTTCAAATCCATGCGAAACACATGATTTAGATTCAAATCAATGTCAAGTAGAAGGTTTAGCATCAAATCCATGCGAAACAAAAGCTTTAGCTTCAAATCAATGCGAAGTAAAAGGCTTATCTTCAAATCGATGCGAAACAAATGCTTCAGCTTCAAATACTTGTGATATACATGATTTAGCTTCAACTGCATGCCAAAAAAACGAGTGAGGTTCAAGTCCATGCGAAAAACATGATTTAGCTTCAAATCAATGCGAAGTAGAAGGCTTAGCTTCAAATACATGAGAAACAAATGATTTATCTTCAGATAATTGCGATATATGTGATATAGCTTCAAATGCACGCGAAACAATCGAGTTAGATTCAAATCCATGCGAAATACATGATTTAGTTTCAAATCAATGCGAAGTGGTAGGCTTAGTTTCACATACATGAGAAACAAATGTTTTAGCTCCAAATACTTGTGGTATACATGATTTAGCTTCAGCTGCATGCGAAACAAACGAGTTATCTTGAAATCCACGCGAAGCACATGATTCAGCTTCAACTGCATGCGAAACAAACGAGTTAGTTTCAAATCCATGCGAAACACATGATTTAGCTTCAAATTCAATCGAAGTAGAACGCATAGCTTCAAATCCATGCGACACGAACGTTTTAGCTTCAAATACTTGCGAATATAAGTGATATAGCTTCAAATGCAGGAGAAACAAACGAGTTAAGTTCAAATCCAAGCGAAACACATGATTTAGCTTCAAATGAATGCCAAGTAGAAGATTTAGCATCAAATCCATGCGAAACAAATGGTTTAGCTTCAAATACTTATGATATACATGATTTAGCTTCAACTGCATGCGAAACTAACGAGTTGGTTTCATATGCAAGCGAAACACATGATTTAGCTTCAAATTCTTGCAAATCACATGGTTTAGCTTCAAAATCTTTCCGATAAAAATGGTTTAGCTTCAAATAATTGTGATATACATGATTTAGCTTCTACTGCATGTGAAGCAAACGAGTTAGCTTCAAATCCATGCGAAACACATGATTTAGCTTCAAATGAATGCCAAGTAGAAGATTTAGCATCAAATCCATGCGAAACAAATGGTTTAGCTTCAAATCAATGCGAAGTAAAAGGCTTATCTTCAAATCCATGCGAAACAAATGGTTTAGTTTCAAATACTTGTGATATACATGATTTAGCTTCAACTGCATGCCAAAAAATCGAGTGAGGTTCAAGTCCATGCGAAACACATGCTTTAGCTGCAAATCAATGCGAAGTAGAGGGCTTAGCTTCAAATCCATGCGAATCAAATGGTTTAGCTACAAATACTTGTGATATACATGATTTAGCTTCAACTGCATGCGAAACAAACGAGTTATCTTCAAATCCAAGCGAAACACATGATTTAGTTTCAAGTCAATGCGAAGTAGAAAGCTTAGCTTCAAATCCCAGCGAAACACATTATTTAGCTTCAAATTCATGCGAAGTAGAAGGCTTGGTTTCAAATGCATTCGAATCTAATGTTATAGCTTCAAATACTTGTGATATACATGATTTAGCTTCAGCTGCATGCGAAACAAACGATTTTGCATCACACCCAAGGGAAACACATGATTTAACATCAATTCAATGCGAAGTAGAAGACGTAGTTTCAAATCATTGCGAAACAAATGGTTTAGCATCAAATACTTGTGATATACATGATTTAGCTTCAACTGCATGCGACACCAACGAGATAGATTCAAATCCATGCGATGCACATGATTTAGCTTCGAATCAATGCGCAGTAGAAGGCTTGGTTTCAAATACATGAGAAACAAATGATTTATCTTCAGATAATTGCGATATAAGTGATATAGCTTCAAATGCAGACGAAACAAACGATTTGGCCTCAAATCCATGCGAAACACATGATTTAGCTTCAAATTCATGCGAAACACATGGTTTAGCTTCAACTACTTGTGATATACATGATTTAGCTTCAACTGCATGCGAAACAAACGAGTTAGCTTCAAATCCAAGCGAATCACATGATTTAGATCCAAATCAATGCGAAGTAGAAGGCTTAGCTTCACATCAATGCGAAACAAGTGGTTTATCTTCAAATTCTTGTGATACACATGATTTAGCATCAACTGCATGCGAAACAAACGAGTTAGCTTCAAATCCATGCGAAACACATGATAAAGAATACTTAGCTTCTAATCCATGCGAAACAAATAGTTTTGCCACAAATACTTGTTATATACATGATTTAGCTTCAAATCAATGCGAAGTAGCAGGCTTCGCTTCAAATTCATACGAAACGAATGATTGACCTTCAAATACTTGCGAATATAAGTGATATAGCTTCAAATGCAGGCGAAACAAACGAGTTAGCATCGAATACATGCGAAACACATGATTTAGCTTCAAATCAATGCAAAGTGGAAGGCTTAGCATCAAATCCATGCGACACAAATGATTTAGCTTCAAATACTTTTGAATATAAGTGATATAGCTTCAAATTGCAGGCCAAACACACGAGTTAGATTTAAATCCATGCGAAACACATGATTTAGCATGAAATCAAAGCGAAGTAGAAGGCTTAGCATCAAATCGATGCGAAACAAATGCTTCAGCTTCAAATACTTGTGATATACATGATTTAGCTTCAACTGCATGCCAAAAAAACGAGTGAGGTTCAAGTCCATGCGAAAAACATGATTTAGCTTCAAATCAATGCGAAGTAGAAGGCTTAGCTTCAAATACATGAGAAACAAATGATTTATCTTCAGATAATTGCGATATATGTGATATAGCTTCAAATGCACGCGAAACAATCGAGTTAGATTCAAATCCATGCGAAATACATGATTTAGTTTCAAATCAATGCGAAGTGGTAGACTTAGCTTCACATACATGAGAAACAAATGTTTTAGCTCCAAATACTTGTGGTATACATGATTTAGCTTCAGCTGCATGCGAAACAAACGAGTTATCTTGAAATCCAAGCGAAGCACATGATTCAGCTTCAACTGCATGCGAAACAAACGAGTTAGTTTCAAATCCATGCGAAACACATGATTTAGCTTCAAATTCAATCGAAGTAGAACGCATAGCTTCAAATCCACGCGACACGAACGTTTTAGCTTCAAATACTTGCGAATATAAGTGATATAGCTTCAAATGCAGGAGAAACAAACGAGTTAACTTCAAATCCAAGCGAAACACATGATTTAGCTTCAAATGAATGCCAAGTAGAAGATTTAGCATCAAATCCATGCGAAACAAATGGTTTAGCTTCAAATCAATGCGAAGTAAAAGGCTTATCTTCGAATCCATGCGAAACAAATGGTTTAACTTCAAATACTTGTGATATACATGATTTAGCTTCAACTGCATGCCACAAAAACGAGTGAGGTTCAAGTCCATGCGAAACACATGATTTACCTTCAAATCAATGCGAAGTAGAAGGCTTAGCTTCACATCAATGCGAAACAAATTGTTTAGCTTCAAATACTTATGATATACATGATTTAGCTTCAACTGCATGCGAAACTAACGAGTGGGTTTCATATCCAAGCGAAACACATGATTTAGCTTCAAATTCTTGCAAATCACATGGTTTAGCTTCAAAATCTTTCCGATAAAAATGGTTTAGCTTCAAATAATTGCGATATACATGATTTAGCTTCTACTGCATGTGAAGCAAACGAGTTAGCTTCAAATCCATGCGAAACACATGATTTAGCTTCAAATGAATGCCAAGTAGAAGATTTAGCATCAAATCCATGCGAAACAAATGGTTTAGCTTCAAATCAATGCGAAGTAGAGGCTTATTTTCAAATCCATGCGAAACAAATGGTTTAGTTTCAAATACTTGTGATATACATGATTTAGCTTCAACTGCATGCCAAAAAAACGAGTGAGGTTCAAGTCCATGCGAAACACATGCTTTGGCTGCAAATCAATGCGAAGTAGTGGGCTTAGCTTCAAATCCATGCGAATTAAATGGTTTAGCTACAAATACTTGTGATATACATGATTTAGCTTCAACTGCATGCGAAACAAACGATTTTGCATCACACCCAAGGGAAACACATGATTTAACATCAATTCAATGCGAAGTAGAAGACGTAGCTTCAAATCATTGCGTAACAAATGGTTTAGCATCAAATACTTGTGATATACATGATTGAGCTTCAACTGCATGCGACACCAACGAGATAGATTCAAATCCATGCGATGCACATGATTTAGCTTCGAATCAATGCGCAGTAGAAGGCTTGGCTTCAAATACATGAGAAACAAATGATTTATCTTCAGATAATTGCGATATAAGTGATATAGCTTCAAATGTAGACGAAACAAACGATTTGGCCTCAAATCCATGCGAAACACATGATTTAGCTTCAAATTCATGCGAAACACATGGTTTAGCTTCAACTACTTGTGATATACATGATTTAGCTTCAACTGCATGCGAAACAAACGAGTTAGCTTCAAATCCAAGCGAATCACATGATTTAGATCCAAATCAATGCGTAGTAGAAGGCTTAGCTTCACATCAATGCGAAACAAGTGGTTTATCTTCAAATTCTTGTGATACACATGATTTAGCATCAACTGCATGCGAAACAAACGAGTTAGCTTCAAATCCATGCGAAACACATGATAAAGAATACTTAGCTTCTAATCCATGCGAAACAAATAGTTTTGCCACAAATACTTGTGATATACATGATTTAGCTTCAAATCAATGCGAAGTAGCAGGCTTCTCTTCAAATTCATACGAAACGAATAATTGACCTTCAAATACTTGCGAATATAAGTGATATAGCTTCAAATGCAGGCGAAACAAACGAGTTAGCATCGAATACATGCGAAACACATGATTTAGCTTCAAATCAATGCGAAGTGGTAGGCTTAGCATCAAATCCATGCGACACAAATGATTTAGCTTCAAATACTTTTGAATATAAGTGATATAGCTTCAAATTGCAGGCCAAACACACGAGTTAGATTTAAATCCATGCGAAACACATGATTTAGCATGAAATCAAAGCGAAGTAGAAGGCTTAGCATCAAATCGATGCGAAACAAATGCTTCAGCTTCAAATACTTGTGATATACATGATTTAGCTTCAACTGCATGCCAAAAAAACGAGTGAGGTTCAAGTCCATGCGAAAAACATGATTTAGCTTCAAATCAATGCGAAGTAGAAGGCTTAGCTTCAAATACATGAGAAACAAATGATTTATCTTCAGATAATTGCGATATATGTGATATAGCTTCAAATGCACGCGAAACAATCGAGTTAGATTCAAATCCATGCGAAATACATGATTTAGTTTCAAATCAATGCGAAGTGGTAGGCTTAGCTTCACATACATGAGAAACAAATGTTTTAGCTCCAAATACTTGTGGTATACATGATTTAGCTTCAGCTGCATGCGAAACAAACGAGTTATCTTGAAATCCAAGCGAAGCACATGATTCAGCTTCAACTGCATGCGACACCAACGAGATAGATTCAAATCCATGCGATGCACATGATTTAGCTTCGAATCAATGCGCAGTAGAAGGCTTGGCTTCAAATACATGAGAAACAAATGATTTATCTTCAGATAATTGCGATATAAGTGATATAGCTTCAAATGCAGACGAAACAAACGATTTGGCCTCAAATCCATTCGAAACACATGATTTAGCTTCAAATTCATGCGAAACACATGGTTTAGCTTCAACTACTTGTGATATACATGATTTAGCTTCAAATAAATGCGAAGCAGAAGGCTTAGCTTCAAGTACATGAGAATAATTCAGATAGTTGCAATATAAGTGATATAGCTACAAATGCAGGCGAAATGCGAGAGTTAGCGTCAAATTAATGCGAAGTAGAAGGTTTATCTTCAAATGCATGCGAAACAAATGGTTTAGCTTCAAATACTTGTGATATACATGATTCAGCTTCAACTGCAGGCCAAAAAAACGAGTGAGGTTCAAGTCCATGCGAAAAACATGATTTAGCTTCAAATCAATGCGAAGTAGAAGGCTTAGCTTCAAATACATGAGAAACAAATGATTTATCTTCAGATAATTGCGATATATGTGATATAGCTTCAAATGCACGCGAAACAATCGAGTTAGATTCAAATCCATGCGAAATACATGATTTAGTTTCAAATCAATGCGAAGTGGTAGGCTTAGCTTCACATACATGAGAAACAAATGTTTTAGCTCCAAATACTTGTGGTATACATGATTTAGCTTCAGCTGCATGCGAAACAAACGAGTTATCTTGAAATCCAAGCGAAGCACATGATTCAGCTTCAACTGCATGCGAAACAAACGAGTTAGTTTCAAATCCATGCGAAACACATGATTTAGCTTCAAATTCAATCGAAGTAGAACGCATAGCTTCAAATCCATGCGACACGAACGTTACTTGCGAATATAAGTGATATAGGTTCAAATGCAGGAGAAACAAACGAGTTAACTTCAAATCCATGCGAAACACATGATTTAGCTTCAAATGAATGCCAAGTAGAAGATTTAGCATCAAAACCATGCGAAACAAATGGTTTAGCTTCAAATCAATGCGAAGTAAATGGCTTATCTTCAAATCCATGCGAAACACATGGTTTAGCTTAATATTCATGCGAAACATATTCTTCAGATTCAGATACTTGTGATAAACATGATTCAGCTTCAACTGCATGCGAAACAAACGAGTGAGTTTCAAATCCATGCGAAACACATGATTTACCTTCAAATCAATGCGAAGTAGAAGGCGTAGCGTCATATCCATGCGACACATATGATTTAGCTTCAAATCAGTCCGATGTAGAAGGCTTAGCTTCAAATCCATGCGAAACAAATGATTTAGTTACAAATACTTGTGATATACATGATTTAGATTCAACTGCAGGCGAAACAACGAGTTAGCTTCAAATCCATGCGAAACACATGATTTAGCTCCAAATTCATTCGATACACATTGTTTTGCTTAATATTCATGAGAAACAAGTGGTACAGCTTCAAATACTTGTGATATACATGATTTAGTTTCAACTGCATGCGAAGCAAACGAGTTAGCTTCAACTCCATTCGAAACACACGATTTAGCATCAAATCAATGCGAAGTAGAAGTCTTATCTTCGAATCCATGCGAAACAAATGGTTTAGCTTCAAATGAATGCGCAGTAGAAGCCTTAACTTCAAATTCATGACAAACAAATGATCTATATTCAGATAATTGCGATATAAGTGTTATAGCTTCAAATGCAGGCGAAACAATCGAGTTAGGTTCAAATCCATGCGAATCACACGATTTAGTTTCAAATTAATGCGAAGTAGAAGGCTTAGCTTTAAATACATGGGAAACAAATGATTTATCTTCAGATAATTGCGATATATGTGATATAGCTTCAAATACTTGCGAAACACATGATTTAGCTTCAAAATCATGCGAATCACACGGATTAGCTTCATGGCTTCATATTCTTGCGAAACAGATGGATTAGATTCAGATACTTGTGATGTACATGTTTTAGCTTCAACTGCATGCGAAACAAACGTGTTAGCTTCAAATACAAGCGAAACACATGATTTATCTTCAAATCAATGCGAAGTTGAAGGCTTTGCTTCAAATCCATGCGAATCACATGATTTAGTTACAAATCAATGCGAAGTGGAAGGCTCATCTTCGAAAACCATGCGAAACAGATGGTTTAGATTCAGATACTTGTGATACAAGTGATTTAAATTCAACTGCATGCGAAACAAACGAGTGAGCATCAAATCCAAGCGTAACTCACAATTTAGCTTCAAATCAATCCGATGTAGAAGGCTTAGCTTCAAATGAATGCGAAACAAATGGTTTAGCTTCAAATACTTATGATATACATGATTTAGCTTCAACTGCATGCGAAACAAACGAGTTAGCTTCAAATCCAAGCGAAACGCATTATTTAGCTTCAAATTCTTGCAAATCACATGGTTTAGCTTCAAATGCTTGCGATAAAAATGGTTTAGCTTCAAATACTTGTGATATATATGATTTAGCTTCGACTGCATGTGAAGCAAACGAGTTAGCTTCAAATCCATGCGAAACACATGATTTAGATTCAAATCAATGTCAAGTAGAAGGTTTAGCATCAAATCCATGCGAAACAAATGGTTTAGCTTCAAATCAATGCGAAGTAAAAGGCTTATCTTCAAATCCATGCGAAACACATGATTTAGCTTGAAATCAAAGGGAAGTAGAAGGCTTAGCTTCAAATCCAAGCGAAACACATTATTTAGCTTCAAATTAATGCGAAGTAGAAGGCTTGGTTTCAAATCCATTCGAATGAAATGGTATAGCTTCAAATACTTGTGATATACATGATTTAGATTCAGCTGCATGCGAAACAAACGATTTTGCTTCACACCCAAGGGAAACACATGATTTAACATTAATTCAATGCGAAGTAGGAGGCGTAGCTTCAAATCAATGCGAAATAGAAGGCTTATCTTCGAATCCATGCGAAATGATTGATTGAGCTTCAAATACTTGCGATTATAAGTGATATAGCTTCAAATTCTGGCGAAACAAACGAGTTAGCTTCAAATCCATGATAAACACATGATTTTTCTCCAAATTAAGGCGAAGTGGAAGGCTTAGATTCAAATCCATGCGAATCAAATGGTTTAGCTTAAAATACTTGTGATATACATGACTTATCTTGAGCTGTATGCGAAACAAACGAGTTAGCTTCAAATCCAAGAGAAACACAAGATTTAGCTTCAAATCAGTGCGAGGTAGAAGGCTTAGCCTCAAATCCATGCGATACAAATGATTTAGCTTAATATACTTGCGATATAACTGATATAGAATCAAATGCAGGCGAAACAAGCGAGTTAGCTTCAAATCCAAGCGTAACACATGATTTAGCTTCAAATCAATGCGAAGTAGAAGGCTTAGCTTCAAATCCGTGCGAAACAAATGGTTTAAATTCAGATACTTGTGATATACATGATTTATCTTCAAATGGAGGCGAAAAAAACGAGTTAGCTTCAAATCCATGCGAAGTAGAAGGCTTATCGTCGAAACCATGCGAAACAGATGGTTTAGATTCAGACACTTGTGATAAAAGTGATTTAAATTCAACTGCATGCGAAACAAACGAGAGAGCATCAAAATCCAAGCGTAACACATGACTTACCTTCAAATCAATGCGAAGTAGAAGGCGTAGCGTCATATCCATGCGACACATATGATTTAGCTTCAAATACTTGCGATATAAGTGATATAGCTTCAAATGCAGGAGAAACAAAAGCGTGAGCTTGAAATCCAAGCGTAACTCATGATTTAGCTTCAAATCAGTCCGATGTAGAAGGCTTAGCTTCAAATCCATGCGAAACAAATGATTTAGTTACAAATACTTGTGATATACATGATTTAGATTCAACTGCAGGCGAAACAACGAGTTAGCTTCAAATCCATGCGAAACACATGATTTAGCTCCAAATTCATTCGATACTCATTGTTTTGCTTAATATTCATGAGAAACAAGTGGTACAGCTTCAAATACTTGTGATATACATGATTTAGTTTCAACTGCATGCGAAGCAAACGAGTTAGCTTCAACTCCATTCGAAACACACGATTTAGCATCAAATCAATGCGAAGTAGAAGTCTTATCTTCGAATCCATGCGAAACAAATGGTTTAGCTTCAAATGAATGCGCAGTAGAAGCCTTAACTTCAAATTCATGACAAACAAATGATCTATATTCAGATAATTGCGATATAAGTGTTATAGCTTCAAATGCAGGCGAAACAATCGAGTTAGCTTCAAATCCATGCGAACCACACGATTTAGTTTCAAATTAATGCGAAGTAGAAGGCTTAGCTTTAAATACATGGGAAACAAATGATTTATCTTCAGATAATTGCGATATATGTGATATAGCTTCAAATACTTGCGAAACACATGATTTAGCTTCAAAATCATGCGAATCACACGGATTAGCTTCATGGCTTCATATTCTTGCGAAACAGATGGATTAGATTCAGATACTTGTGATGTACATGTTTTAGCTTCAACTGCATGCGAAACAAACGTGTTAGCTTCAAATACAAGCGAAACACATGATTTATCTTCAAATCAATGCGAAGTTGAAGGCTTTGCTTCAAATCCATGCGAATCACATGATTTAGTTACAAATCAATGCGAAGTGGAAGGCTCATCTTCGAAAACCATGTGAAACAGATGGTTTAGATTCAGATACTTGTGATACAAGTGATTTAAATTCAACTGCATGCGAAACAAACGAGTGAGCATCAAATCCAAGCGTAACTCACAATTTAGCTTCAAATCAATCCGATGTAGAAGGCTTAGCTTCAAATGAATGCGAAACAAATGGTTTAGCTTCAAATACTTATGATATACATGATTTAGCTTCAACTGCATGCGAAACAAACGAGTTAGCTTCAAATCCAAGCGAAACGCATTATTTAGCTTCAAATTCTTGCAAATCACATGGTTTAGCTTCAAATGCTTGCGATAAAAATGGTTTAGCTTCAAATACTTGTGATATATATGATTTAGCTTCGACTGCATGTGAAGCAAACGAGTTAGCTTCAAATCCATGCGAAACACATGATTTAGATTCAAATCAATGTCAAGTAGAAGGTTTAGCATCAAATCCATGCGAAACAAATGGTTTAGCTTCAAATCAATGCGAAGTAAAAGGCTTATCTTCAAATCCATGCGAAACACATGATTTAGCTTGAAATCAAAGCGAAGTAGAAGGCTTAGCTTCAAATCCAAGCGAAACACATTATTTAGCTTCAAATTAATGCGAAGTAGAAGGCTTGGTTTCAAATCCATTCGAATGAAATGGTATAGCTTCAAATACTTGTGATATACATGATTTAGATTCAGCTGCATGCGAAACAAACCAGTTAGCTTCAAATCCGAGCGAAACACATGATTTAGCTTCAATTTCATGCAAAGTAGAAGTCTTAGCTTCAAATACATGCGAAATAAATGGTTTATCTTCAAATAATTGTGATATACATAATTTAGCTTCAACTGCATGCGAAACAAACGAGTTAGCTTCATATCCAAGCGAAACACATGATTTAGCTTCAAATTCTTGCAAATCACATGGTTTAGCTTCAAAATCTTTCCGATAAAAATGGTTTAGCTTCAAATAATTGTGATATACATGATTTAGCTTCTACTGCATGTGAAGCAAACGAGTTAGCTTCAAATCCATGCGAAACACATGATTTAGATTCAAATCAATGTCAAGTAGAAGGTTTAGCATCAAATCCATGCGAAACAAAAGCTTTAGCTTCAAATCAATGCGAATTAAAAGGCTTATCTTCAAATCGTTGCGAAACAAATGCTTCAGCTTCAAATACTTGTGATATACATGATTTAGCTTCAACTGCATGCCAAAAAAACGAGTGAGGTTCAAGTCCATGCGAAAAACATGATTTAGCTTCAAATCAATGCGAAGTAGAAGGCTTAGCTTCAAATACATGAGAAACAAATGATTTATCTTCAGATAATTGCGATATATGTGATATAGCTTCAAATGCACGCGAAACAATCGAGTTAGATTCAAATCCATGCGAAATACATGATTTAGTTTCAAATCAATGCGAAGTGGTAGGCTTAGCTTCACATACATGAGAAACAAATGTTTTAGCTCCAAATACTTGTGGTATACATGATTTAGCTTCAGCTGCATGCGAAACAAACGAGTTATCTTGAAATCCAAGCGAAGCACATGATTCAGCTTCAACTGCATGCGAAACAAACGAGTTAGTTTCAAATCCATGCGAAACACATGATTTAGCTTCAAATTCAATCGAAGTAGAACGCATAGCTTCAAATCCATGCGACACGAACGTTTTAGCTTCAAATACTTGCGAATATAAGTGATATAGCTTCAAATGCAGGAGAAACAAACGAGTTAACTTCAAATCCAAGCGAAACACATGATTTAGCTTCAAATGAATGCCAAGTAGAAGATTTAGCATCAAATCCATGCGAAACAAATGGTTTAGCTTCAAATCAATGCGAAGTAAAAGGCTTATCTTCAAATCCATGCGAAACAAATGGTTTAGTTTCAAATACTTGTGATATACATGATTTAGCTTCAACTGCATGCCAAAAAATCGAGTGAGGTTCAAGTCCATGCGAAACACATGCTTTAGCTGCAAATCAATGCGAAGTAGAGGGCTTAGCTTCAAATCCATGCGAATCAAATGGTTTAGCTACAAATACTTGTGATATACATGATTTAGCTTCAACTGCATGCGAAACAAACGAGTTATCTTCAAATCCAAGCGAAACACATGATTTAGTTTCAAGTCAATGCGAAGTAGAAAGCTTAGCTTCAAATCCCAGCGAAACACATTATTTAGCTTCAAATTCATGCGAAGTAGAAGGCTTGGTTTCAAATGCATTCGAATCTAATGGTATAGCTTCAAATACTTGTGATATACATGATTTAGCTTCAGCTGCATGCGAAACAAACGATTTTGCATCACACCCTAGGGAAACACATGATTTAACATCAATTCAATGCGAAGTAGAAGACGTAGCTTCAAATCATTGCGAAACAAATGGTTTAGCATCAAATACTTGTGTTATACATGATTTAGCTTCAACTGCATGCGACACCAACGAGATAGATTCAAATCCATGCGATGCACATGATTTAGCTTCGAATCAATGCGCAGTAGAAGGCTTGGCTTCAAATACATGAGAAACAAATGATTTATCTTCAGATAATTGCGATATAAGTGATATAGCTTCAAATGCAGACGAAACAAACGATTTGGCCTCAAATCCATGCGAAACACATGATTTAGCTTCAAATTCATGCGAAACACATGGTTTAGCTTCAACTACTTGTGATATACATGATTTAGCTTCAACTGCATGCGAAACAAACGAGTTAGCTTCAAATCCAAGCGAATCACATGATTTAGATCCAAATCAATGCGTAGTAGAAGGCTTAGCTTCACATCAATGCGAAACAAGTGGTTTATCTTCAAATTCTTGTGATACACATGATTTAGCATCAACTGCATGCGAAACAAACGAGTTAGCTTCAAATCCATGCGAAACACATGATAAAGAATACTTAGCTTCTAATCCATGCGAAACAAATAGTTTTGCCACAAATACTTGTGATATACATGATTTAGCTTCTACTGCATACCAAAAAAACGAGTGAGGTTCAAGTCCATGCGAAAAACATGATTTAGCTTCAAATCAATGCGAAGTAGAAGGCTTAGCTTCAAATACATGAGAAACAAATGATTTATCTTCAGATAATTGCGATATATGTGATATAGCTTCAAATGCACGCGAAACAATCGAGTTAGATTCAAATCCATGCGAAATACATGATTTAGTTTCAAATCAAGGCGAAGTGGTAGGCTTAGTTTCACATACATGAGAAACAAATGTTTTAGCTCCAAATACTTGTGGTATACATGATTTAGCTTCAGCTGCATGCGAAACAAACGAGTTATCTTGAAATCCAAGCGAAGCACATGATTCAGCTTCAACTGCATGCGAAACAAACGAGTTAGTTTCAAATCCATGCGAAACACATGATTTAGCTTCAAATTCAATCGAAGTAGAACGCATAGCTTCAAATCCATGCGACACGAACGTTTTAGCTTCAAATACTTGCGAATATAAGTGATATAGGTTCAAATGCAGGAGAAACAAACGAGTTAAGTTCAAATCCAAGCGAAACACATGATTTAGCTTCAAATGAATTCCAAGTAGAAGATTTACCATCAAATCCATGCGAAACAAATGGTTTAGCTTCAAATACTTATGATATACATGATTTAGCTTCAACTGCATGCGAAACTAACGAGTTGGTTTCATATGCAAGCGAAACACATGATTTAGCTTCAAATTCTTGCAAATCACATGGTTTAGCTTCAAAATCTTTCCGATAAAAATAGTTTAGCTTCAAATAATTGTGATATACATGATTTAGCTTCTACTGCATGTGAAGCAAACGAGTTAGCTTCAAATCCATGCGAAACACATGATTTAGCTTCAAATGAATGCCAAGTAGAAGATTTAGCATCAAATCCATGCGAAACAAATGGTTTAGCTTCAAATCAATGCGAAGTAAAAGGCTTATCTTCAAATCCATGCGAAACAAATGGTTTAGTTTCAAATACTTGTGATATACATGATTTAGCTTCAACTGCATGCCAAAAAATCGAGTGAGGTTCAAGTCCATGCGAAACACATGCTTTAGCTGCAAATCAATGCGAAGTAGAGGGCTTAACTTCAAATCCATGCGAATCAAATGGTTTAGCTACAAATACTTGTGATATACATGATTTAGCTTCAACTGCATGCGAAACAAACGAGTTATCTTCAAATCCAAGCGAAACACATGATTTAGTTTCAAGTCAATGCGAAGTAGAAAGCTTAGCTTCAAATCCCAGCGAAACACATTATTTAGCTTCAAATTCATGCGAAGTAGAAGGCTTGGTTTCAAATGCATTCGAATCTAATGGTATAGCTTCAAATACTTGTGATATACATGATTTAGCTTCAGCTGCATGCGAAACAAACGATTTTGCATCACACCCTAGGGAAACACATGATTTAACATCAATTCAATGCGAAGTAGAAGACGTAGCTTCAAATCATTGCGAAACAAATGGTTTAGCATCAAATACTTGTGTTATACATGATTTAGCTTCAACTGCATGCGACACCAACGAGATAGATTCAAATCCATGCGATGCACATGATTTAGCTTCGAATCAATGCGCAGTAGAAGGCTTGGCTTCAAATACATGAGAAACAAATGATTTATCTTCAGATAATTGCGATATAAGTGATATAGCTTCAAATGCAGACGAAACAAACGATTTGGCCTCAAATCCATGCGAAACACATGATTTAGCTTCAAATTCATGCGAAACACATGGTTTAGCTTCAACTACTTGTGATATACATGATTTAGCTTCAACTGCATGCGAAACAAACGAGTTAGCTTCAAATCCAAGCGAATCACATGATTTAGATCCAAATCAATGCGAAGTAGAAGGCTTAGCTTCACATCAATGCGAAACAAGTGGTTTATCTTCAAATTCTTGTGATACACATGATTTAGCATCAACTGCATGCGAAACAAACGAGTTAGCTTCAAATCCATGCGAAACACATGATAAAGAATACTTAGCTTCTAGTCCATGCGAAACAAATAGTTTTGCTACAAATACTTGTGATATACATGATTTAGCTTCAAATAAATGCGAAGGTGAAGGCTTAGCTTCAAATCCATACAAAACAAATAGTTTAGCTTCAAATACTTGCGAATATAAGTGATATAGCTTCAACTGCAGGCGAAACAAACCAGTTAGCTTCAAATCGATGCGAAACACATGATTTAGCTTCATATATTTGCGAAGTAGAAGGATTAGCTTCAAATCCATGCGAAACGAAAGATTGACCTTCAAATACTTGCGATATAAGTGATATATATTCAAATGCATGCGAAACAAACGAGTGAGATTCAATTCATGTGAACCACATCATTTAGCTTCAAATTCATGCGAATCAAATGGTTTGGCTTACAATACTTGTGATATATATGATTTAGTTTCAACTGCATGCGAAACAAACGAGTTAGCTTCAAATCCATGCGAAACACATGATTTAGCTTCAAATTCATTCCAAGCACATGGTTTAGCTTAATACTCATGCGAAACACATGGTTTAACTTAATATTGATGCGAAACAAATTGTTCAGCTTCAAATACTTGTGATATACATGATTTAGCTTCAAATAAATGCGAAGCAGAAGGCTTAGCTTCAAGTACATGAGAATAATTCAGATAGTTGCAATATAAGTAATATAGCTATAAATGCAGGCGAAATGCGAGAGTTAGCGTCAAATTAATGCGAAGTAGAAGGTTTATCTTCAAATGCATGCGAAACAAATGGTTTAGCTTCAAATACTTGTGATATACATGATTAAGCTTCAAATGCAGGCGAAACAAACGAGTTAGCTTCAAATCCATGCGAATCACATGATTTAGATTCAAATCAATGCGAAGTAAAATGCTTACCTTATAATCAATGCGAAACAAATGGTTTAGCTTCAAATACTTGTGTTATACATGGTTTAGCTTCAACTGCATGCGAAACAAACGAGTTAGCTTCAAATACAAGGGAAACACATGATTTAGCTTCGAATCAAGGCGAAGTGGTAGGCTTAGATTCAAATCCATGCGACACAAATTATTTAGCTTCATATACTTGCGATATAAGTGATATAGCATCAAACGCAGTTCGAACAAACGAGTTAGCTGCAAATCCATGCGAAGCACATGATCTAGCTTCAAATCATTGCGAAATAGAAGGCTGATCATCGAATCCATGCGAAACAAATGGTTTAGATTCAAATACTTGTGATATACGCGATTTAGCTTCAACAGCATCCGAAACAAACGAATTAGCTTCAAATCCAAGCGAAACACATGATTTAGCTTCAAATCAATGCGAACTAGAAGCCTTAGCTTCAAATCCATGCGAAAAACATGATTTAGCTTCAAATCAATGCGAAGTAGAAGGCTTGGTTTCAAATCCAAGCGAAACACATAATTTAGCTTCAAATCAATGCGAAGTACAAGGCTTAGCTTCAAATTCATGCGAAACGAATGATTGACCTTCACATACTTGCGAATATAAGTGATATAGCTTCAAATGCAGGCGAAACAAACGAGTTAGCTTCAAATCCATGTGAAACACATCATTTAGCTGCAAATTCATGCGAAACACATGGTTTAGCTTAATATTCATGCGAAACACATGGTTTAGCTTAATATTCATGCGAATCAAATGGTTTAGCTTCAAATACTTGTGATATACACGATTTAGCTTCAACTGCATGCGAAACAAACGAGTTAGCTTCATATCCAGGCAAAACACATGATTTAGCTTCAAATCAATGCTAAGTGGAAGGCTTATTTCGAATCCATGCAAAACAAATGAGTTAGCTTCAAATCCAAGCGAAACAGTTGATTTAGCTTCAAATCAATGCGAACACATGGTTTAGCTTCATATTCTTGCGAAACAGATGGTTTAGATTCAGATACTTGTGATGACCATGATTTAGCTCCAATTGCATGCAAAACAAACGAATTAGATTCAAATCCATGCGAAGTAGAAGGATTAGCTTCAAATCCATGCGAAACAAATGGTTTAGCTTCAAATCCATGCGAAACAAATGGTTTAGCTTCAAATATTTGTGATGTAGGTGGTTTAGCTTCAAATGCAGGCGAAACAAACGAGTTAGCTTCAAAACCATGCGCTACTAATTATTTAGCTTCAAATCAATTCGAAGTAGAAGGCTTATCTTCGAAACCGTGCGAAACAACTGGTTTAGCATCAAATACTTGTGATATACGTGATTTAGCATCAAATGACGGCGCAACAAACGAGTTAGCTTCAAATCCAAGCGAAACACTTGATTTAGCTTCAAATCAATGCGAAGTAGAAGGCAGATTTTCGAATCCATGCGAAACAAATGGTTTAGCATCAAATACTTGTGATATACATGATTTAGATTCAACTGCTTGCGTAACAAACGAGTTATCTTTAAATACATGCGACACACATGATTTAACTTTAAAATCAATGCGAGGTAGAAGGCTGATCTACTTAATCCATGCGAAACAAATGGTTTAGTTTCAAATACTTGTGATATACATGATTTAGCTGCAACAGCATAAGAAACAAACGAGTAGCTTCAAATCCATGCGAAACAAACGAGTTAGCTTCAAATCCATGCGAAGCTCATGATTTAGATTCAAATCAATGCGAAATAGAAGGCTGATTTTCGAATCCATACGAAACAAATGGTTTAGCTACAAATACTTGTGATATACAAGATTTTGCCTCAACAGCATGCGAAACAAATGAGTTAGCTTCAAATCCATGCGAAACAAACGAGTTAGCTTCAAATCCATGCGAAACTCATGATTTAGATTCAAATCTATGCGAAATAGAAGGCCGATTTTCGAATCCATACGAAACAAATGGTTTAGCTTCAAATAATTGTGATATACTAGATTTAGCCTCATCAGCATGCGAAACAAATGAGTTAGCTTCAAATCTATACGAAACAAACGAGATAGCTTCAAATCCATGCGAAACTCATGTTTTAGATTCAAATCAATGCGAAATAGAAGGCCGATTTTCGAACCCATACGAAACGAATGGTTTAGCTTCAAATACTTGTGATATAATAGATTTAACCTCATCAGCATGCGAAACAAATGAGTTAGCTTCAAATCCATGCGGAGCGCATGATTTAGCTTCAAATCAATGCGAAATAGAAGGCTGATTTACGAATCCATGCGAAACAAATGGATTAGCTTCAAATACTTGTGATATACATGATTTAGCTTCGACTGCATGCGAAACAAACGAGTTAGCTTCAAATCCAAGCGAAACACATGATTTAGCTTCAAATCAATGCGAAGTAGTAGCCTTTGTTTCAAATTTATGCGAAACGAATGATTGGCTTCAAATACTTGCGAATATAAGCGATATAGCTTCAACTGCATGCGAAACAAACGAGTTAGCTTGAAATCCAAGCGAAACACATTATTTAGCTTCAAATGAATGCGAAGTAGAAGGCCTAGCTTCAAATCCATGCGAATCACATGATTTAGCTTCAAATCAATGCGAAGTAGATGGCTTATCGTCGAAACCATACGAAACAGATGGTTTAGATTCAGACACTTGTGATAAAAGTGATTTAAATTTAGCTGCATGCGAAACAAACGAGAGAGCATCAAAATCCAAGCGTAACACATGACTTACCTTGAAATCAATGCGAAGTAGTAGGCGTAGCGTCATATCCATGCGACACATATGATTTAGCTTCAAATACTTGCGATATAAGTGATATAGCTTCAAATGCAGGAGAAACAAAAGCGTGAGCTTCAAATCCAAGCGTAACTTATGATTTAGCTTCAAATCAATCCGATGTAAGAGGCTTAGCTTCAAATCCATGCGAAACAAATGATTTAGTTACAAATACTTGTGATATACATGATTTAGATTCAAATGCAGGCGAAACAAACGAGTTAGCTTCAAATCCATGTGAAACACATGATTTAGCTTCAAATGAATTCGCAGTAGAAGCCTTAACTTCAAATTCATGACAAACAAATTTTCTATATTCAGATAATTGCGATATAAGTGTTATAGCTTCAAATGCAGGCGAAACAATCGAGTTAGCTTCAAATCCAAGCGAAACACATGATTTAGCTTCAAATCAATGCGAAGTAGTAGCCTTAGTTTCAAATTTATGCGAAACGAATGATTTGACTTCAAATACTTGCGAATATAAGAGATATAGCTTCAACTGCATGCGAAACATACGAGTTAGCTTCAAATCCAAGCGAAACACATGATTTAGCATCAATTTCATGCAATGTATAAGTCTTAGCTTCAAATACATGCGAAATAAATGGTTTAGCTTCAAATACATGTTTTATACATGATTTAGCATAAACTGCATTGCGAAACAATCGAGTTAGCTTCTAATCCAAACATCAAATCAATGCGAAACAATCGAGTTAGCTTCAAATCCAAGCAAAACACATGATTTAGCTTCAAATTCTTGTGAAACAAATGGTTTAGTTTCAAATACTTGGTATACATGATTTAGCTTCAACTGCATGCCAAAAAAACGAGTGAGGTTCAAGTCCATGCGAAAAACATGATTTAGCTTCAAATCAATGCGAAGTAGAAGGCTTAGCTTCACATCAATGCGAAACAAACGAGCTAGCTTCAAATCCATGCGAAACTCATGATTTAGATTCAAATCAATGCGAAATAGAAGGCTGATTTTCGAATCCATGCGAAACAAATGGGTTAGCTTCAAATACTTGTGATATACTAGATTTAGCTTCAACAGCATGCGAAACAAACGAGTTAGCTTTAAATCCATGCGATAGAAAAGAGATAGCTTTAAATCCATCCTAAACACATGATTTAGCTCCAAATCAATGCGAAGTAGAAGGCTCAGCTTGAACTCCATGTGAAACGAATGATTTAGCTTCAAATCCATGCGAAGCTCATGATTTAGATTCAAATCAATGCGAAATAGAAGGCTGATTTACGAATCCATGCGAAACAAATGGATTAGCTTCAAATACTTGTGATATACATGATTTAGCTTCGACTGCATGCGAAGCAAACGAGTTAGCTTTAAATCCATGCGATAGAAACGAGTTAGCTTCAAATCCGTGAGAAACACATGATTTAGCTTCAAATCATTGCGAAATAGAAGGCTGATTTTCGAATCCATGCGAAACGAATGATTTAGCTTCAAATACTTGTGATATACATGATTTAGCTTCCACTGCATGCGAAACAAACGAGTTAGCTTCAAATCCATGCGAAGCTCATGATTTAGATTCAAATCAATGCGAAATAGAGGGCCGATTTTCGAATCCATACGAATCAAGTGGTTTAGCTTCAAATACTTGTGATATACATGATTTAGCTGGAACAGCATGCGAAACAAACGAGTAGCTTCAAATCCATGCGAAACAAACGAGTTAGCTTCAAATCCATGCGAAGCTCATGATTTAGATTCAAATCAATGTGAAATTGAAGGCTGATTTTCGAATCAATGAGAAACAAATGGTTTAGCTTCAAATATTTGTGATATACATGATTTAGCTTCAACTGCATGCGAAACAAACGTGTTAGCTTTAACTCCATGAGAAACATATGATTTAGGTCCAAATCAATGCGAAGTAGAAGGCTTAGCATCAAATCCATGCGAAACGAATGATTTTGCTTCAAATACTTGCGAACATAAGTGATATAGCTTCAACTGCATGCGAAACAAACGAGTTTGCTTCAAATCCAAACGAAACAAACGAGTTAGCTTCAAATCCATGCTAAACTAATGATTTAGATTCAAATCAATGCGAAATGGAAGGCTGATTTTCGAATCCATGCGAAACTCATGATTTAGATTCAAATCAATGCGAAATAGAAGGCTGAATTTCGAATCCATGCGAAACAAATGGGTTAGCTTCAAATACTTGTGATACACTAGATTTAGCTTCAACTGCATGCGAAAGAAACGTGATAGCTTTAAATCCATCCGAAACACATGATTTAGCTCCAAATCAATGCGAAGTAGAAGGCTTAGCTTGAACTCCAAGCGAAACGAATGATTTATCTTCAAATACTTGCGACCATAAGTGATATAGCTTCAACTACATGCGAAACAAACGAGTTTGCTTCAAATCCAAAGGAAACACTTGATTTAGCTTCAAATTAATGCGAAGTAGAAGGCTTAGCTTCAAATCCATGCGAGTCAAATGGTTTAGCTTCAAATAATTGCGAAATAGAAGGCTGATTTTCGAATCCATGCGAAACAAATGGTTTAGCTTCAAATACTTGCGAACATAAGTGATATAGCTTCAACTGCATGCGAAACAAACGAGTTTGCTTCAAATCCAAACGAAACAAACGAGTTAGCTTCAAATCCATGCGAAACTAATGATTTAGATTCAAATCAATGCGAAATGGAAGGCTGATTTTCGAATCCATGCGAAACTCATGATTTAGATTCAAATCAATGCGAAATAGAAGGCTGAATTTCGAATCCATGCGAAACAAATGGGTTAGCTTCAAATACTTGTGATATACTAGATTTAGCTTCAACTGCATGCGAAAGAAACGTGATAGCTTTAAATCCTTCCGAAACACATGATTTAGCTCCAAATCAATGCGAAGTAGAAGGCTTAGCTTGAACTCCAAGCGAAACGAATGATTTATCTTCAAATACTTGCGACCATAAGTGATATAGCTTCAACTACATGCGAAACAAACGAGTTTGCTTCAAATCCAAAGGAAACACTTGATTTAGCTTCAAATTAATGCGAAGTAGAAGGCTCAGCTTCAAATCCATGCGAGTCAAATGGTTTAGCTTCAAATAATTGCGAAATAGAAGGCTGATTTTCGAATCCATGCGAAATAAATGGTTTAGCTTCAAATACTTGTGATATACATGATTTAGATTCAACTGCTTGCGTAACAAACGAGTTATCTTTAAATCCATGCGAAACACATGATTTAACTTTAAATTCAATGCGAGGTAGAAGGCTGATCTTCGAATCCATGCGAAACAAATGGTTTAGTTTCAAATACTTGTGATATACATGATTTAGCTGCAACAGCATGCGAAACAAACGAGTAGCTTCAAATCCATGCGAAACAAACGAGTTAGTTTCAAATCCATGCGAAGCTCATGAATAAGATTCAAATCAATGCGAAATAGAAGGCCGATTTTCGAATCCATACGAAACAAATGGTTTAGCTTCAAATACTTGTGATATACTAGATTTAGCCTCATCAGCATGCGAAACAAATGAGTTCGCTTCAAATCCATGCGAAACAAACGAGTTAGTTTCAAATCCATGCGGAGCGCATGATTTAGCTTCAAATCAATGCGAAATAGAAGGCCGATTTTCGAATCCATACGAATCAAGTGGTTTAGCTTCAAATACTTGTGATATACATGATTTAGCTGGAACAGCATGCGAAACAAACGAGTAGCTTCAAATCCATGCGAAACAAACGAGTTAGCTTCAAATCCATGCGAAGCTCATGATTTAGATTCAAATCAATGTGAAATTGAAGGCTGATTTTCGAATCAATGAGAAACAAATGGTTTAGCTTCAAATATTTGTGATATACATGATTTAGCTTCAACTGCATGCGAAACAAACGTGTTAGCTTTAACTCCATGAGAAACATATGATTTAGGTCCAAATCAATGCGAAGTAGAAGGCTTAGCATCAAATCCATGCGAAACGAATGATTTTGCTTCAAATACTTGCGAACATAAGTGATATAGCTTCAACTGCATGCGAAACAAACGAGTTTGCTTCAAATCCAAACGAAACAAACGAGTTAGCTTCAAATCCATGCTAAACTAATGATTTAGATTCAAATCAATGCGAAATGGAAGGCTGATTTTCGAATCCATGCGAAACTCATGATTTAGATTCAAATCAATGCGAAATAGAAGGCTGAATTTCGAATCCATGCGAAACAAATGGGTTAGCTTCAAATACTTGTGATACACTAGATTTAGCTTCAACTGCATGCGAAAGAAACGTGATAGCTTTAAATCCATCCGAAACACATGATTTAGCTCCAAATCAATGCGAAGTAGAAGGCTTAGCTTGAACTCCAAGCGAAACGAATGATTTATCTTCAAATACTTGCGACCATAAGTGATATAGCTTCAACTACATGCGAAACAAACGAGTTTGCTTCAAATCCAAAGGAAACACTTGATTTAGCTTCAAATTAATGCGAAGTAGAAGGCTTAGCTTCAAATCCATGCGAGTCAAATGGTTTAGCTTCAAATAATTGCGAAATAGAAGGCTGATTTTCGAATCCATGCGAAACAAATGGTTTAGCTTCAAATACTTGCGAACATAAGTGATATAGCTTCAACTGCATGCGAAACAAACGAGTTTGCTTCAAATCCAAACGAAACAAACGAGTTAGCTTCAAATCCATGCGAAACTAATGATTTAGATTCAAATCAATGCGAAATGGAAGGCTGATTTTCGAATCCATGCGAAACTCATGATTTAGATTCAAATCAATGCGAAATAGAAGGCTGAATTTCGAATCCATGCGAAACAAATGGGTTAGCTTCAAATACTTGTGATATACTAGATTTAGCTTCAACTGCATGCGAAAGAAACGTGATAGCTTTAAATCCTTCCGAAACACATGATTTAGCTCCAAATCAATGCGAAGTAGAAGGCTTAGCTTGAACTCCAAGCGAAACGAATGATTTATCTTCAAATACTTGCGACCATAAGTGATATAGCTTCAACTACATGCGAAACAAACGAGTTTGCTTCAAATCCAAAGGAAACACTTGATTTAGCTTCAAATTAATGCGAAGTAGAAGGCTCAGCTTCAAATCCATGCGAGTCAAATGGTTTAGCTTCAAATAATTGCGAAATAGAAGGCTGATTTTCGAATCCATGCGAAATAAATGGTTTAGCTTCAAATACTTGTGATATACATGATTTAGATTCAACTGCTTGCGTAACAAACGAGTTATCTTTAAATCCATGCGAAACACATGATTTAACTTTAAATTCAATGCGAGGTAGAAGGCTGATCTTCGAATCCATGCGAAACAAATGGTTTAGTTTCAAATACTTGTGATATACATGATTTAGCTGCAACAGCATGCGAAACAAACGAGTAGCTTCAAATCCATGCGAAACAAACGAGTTAGTTTCAAATCCATGCGAAGCTCATGAATAAGATTCAAATCAATGCGAAATAGAAGGCCGATTTTCGAATCCATACGAAACAAATGGTTTAGCTTCAAATACTTGTGATATACTAGATTTAGCCTCATCAGCATGCGAAACAAATGAGTTCGCTTCAAATCCATGCGAAACAAACGAGTTAGTTTCAAATCCATGCGGAGCGCATGATTTAGCTTCAAATCAATGCGAAATAGAAGGCCGATTTTCGAATCCATACGAAACAAATGGTTTAGCTTCAAATACTTGTGATATACTAGATTTAGCCTCAACAGCATGCGAAACAAATGAGTTAGCTTCAAATCCATGCGAAACAATCGAGTTAGCTTCAAATCCATGCGAAACTCATGATTTAGATTCAAATCAATGCGAAATAGAAGGCTGATTTTCGAATCCATGCGAAACAAATGGGTTAGCTTCAAATACTTGTGATATACTAGATTTAGCTTCAACAGCATGCGAGACAAACGAGTTGGCTTTAAATCCATGCGAAACAAACGAGTTATCTTCAAATCCATGCGAAGCTCATGATTTAGATTCAAATCAATGTGAAATAGAAGGCCGATTTTCGAATCCATACGAAACAAATGGTGTAGCTTCAAATACTTGTGATATACATGATTTAGCTTCAACTGCATGCGAAAGAAACTTGTTAGCTTTAAATCCATGAGAAACATATGATTTAGGTCCAAATCAATGCGAAGTAGAAGGCTTAGCATCAAATCCATGCGAAACGAATGATTTAGCTTCAAATACTCGCGAACATAAGTGATATAGCTTCAACTGCATGCGAAACAAACGAGTTTGCTTCAAATCCAAACGAAACAAACGAGTTATCTTTAAATCCATGCGAAACACATGATTTAGATTCAAATCAATACGAAGTATAAGGTTTATCTTCAAATACATGCGAAACAAATGGTTTAGCTTCAAATTCTTGTGATATACATGATTTAGCTTCAACTGCATGCGAAACAAACGAGTTAGCTTCAAATACAAGCGAAACACATGATTTAGCTTCAATTTCATGCAGAGTAGAAGACTTAGCTTCAAATGCATGCGAAATAAATGGTTTACCTTCAAATACTTGTTTTATACATGATTTAGCATCAACTGCATTGCGAAACAAACGAGTTAGCTTCAAATCCAACTTCAAATCAATGCGAAGTAGAAGGAAGGCGAAACAATCGAGTTAGCTTCAAATCCATGCAAAACACATGATTTAGCTTCGAATCAATGCGCACTAGAAGGCTTAGCTTCAAATCCATGCGATACAAATGGTTTAGCTTCGAATACTTGTGATATACATGATTTACCGTCAACTGCATGCGAAACATACGAGTTAGCATCAAATCCAAGCGAATCACATGATTTAGGTTCAAATCAATGCGAAGTTGAAGGCTTAGCTTCAAATCCATGCGAAACAAATGGTTTAGCTTCAAATAATTGTGATATACATGATTTAGCTTCAACTGCATGCGAAACAAACGAGTTAGTTTCAAATCCATGCGAAACATACGAGTTAGCATCAAATCCAAGCGAATCACATGATTTAGGTTCAAATCAATGCGAAGTTGAAGGCTTAGCTTCAAATCCATGCGAAACAAATGGTTTAGCTTCAAATAATTGTGATATACATGATTTAGCTTCAACTGCATGCGAAACAAACGAGTTAGTTTCAAATCCATGCGAAACATATGATTTAGCATCAAATCAATACGAAGTAGAAGGCTTATCTTCAAATCCATCCGACACAAATGGTTTAGCTTAAAATACTTGTGATATACATGATTTAGCTTCAACTGCATACGAAACAAACGAGTTAGCTTCAAAACCAAGCGAAACACATGATTTAACTTCAAATCAATGCGTAGTAGAATGCTTAGCTTCAAATCCATGCGAAACAAATGCTATAGCTTCAAATACTTTTGATAAACATGATTTAGCTTCAACTGCATGCGAAACAAACGAGTTAGCTGCAAATCACAGCGAAACACATGATTTAGCTTCCAACCAATGCGAAGTAGAAGGCATATCTTCAAATCCATGCGAAACAAATGGTTTACCTTCAAATACTTATGCTATGCATGATTTAGCTTCAACTGCATGCGAAAAAACGAGTTAGCTTCAAAACCAAGCGAAACACAAGATTTAGCTGCAAATCAATGCGAAGTGGAAGGGTTAGCTTCAAATCCATGCGAAGTAGAAGGCTTATCTTCAAATCCACGCGAAACAAATGGTTTAGCTTCAAATACTTGTGCTATACATGATTTATCTTCAAATGCAGGCGAAACAAAAGAGTTAGCTTCAAAACCAAGCGAAACACATCATTTAGCTTCAAATTCATGCGAAACACATGGTTTAGCTTACTATTCATGCGAAACAGATGGTTTATATTCAGGTACTTGTTATATACATGATTTAGCTTCAACTGCATGCGAAACAAACGAGTTAGCTTCAAATCAAAGAGAAACACATGATTTAACTTCAAATCAATGCGAAGTAAAAGGCTTATCTTCAAATCCATCCGACACAAATGGTTTAGCTTAAAATACTTGTGATATACATGATTTAGCTTCAACTGCATACGAAACAAACGAGTTAGCTTCAAAACCAAGCGAAACACATGATTTAGCTGCAAATCAATGCGAAGTAGAAGGCTTAGCTTCAAATCCATGGGAATCAAACGGTTTAGCTTCAAATACTTGTGATATACATGATTTATCTTCAAATGCAGGCGAAACAATAGAGTTAGCTTCAAATCCATGCGAGACACATCATTTAGTTTCAAGTTCATGCGAAATACATGGTTTAGCTTCATAGCTTCATAGTCTTGCGAAACAGATGTTTTAGATTCAGATATTGTGATAATCATGATTTAGCTTCAACTGCATGCGAAACAAACAAGTTTGCTTAAAATCAAAGAGAAACACAGGATTTAGCTTCGAATCAATGCGAAGTTGAAGTCTTTGCTCCAAATCCATGCGAAGCGAATGGTTTAGTTTCAAATACTTGTGATACACATGATTTATCTTCAAATACAGGCGAAGAAAACGAGTCAGCTTCAAAACCAAGCGTAACACATGATTTAGCTGCAAATCAATGCGAAGTAGAAGGCTTATCTTCAAATCCACGCGAAACAAATGGTTTAGCTTCAAAGACTTGTGCTATACATGATTTATCTTCAAATGCAGGCGAAACAAAAGAGTTAGCTTCAAAACCAAGCGAAACACATCATTTAGCTTCAAATTCATGCGAAACACATGGTTTAGCTTACTATTCATGCGAAACAGATGGTTTATATTCAGGTACTTGTTATATACATGATTTAGCTTCAACTGCATGCGAAACAAACGAGTTAGCTTCAAATCAAAGAGAAACACATGATTTAACTTCAAATCAATGCGAAGTAGAAGGCTTATCTTCAAATCCATCCGACACAAATGGTTTAGCTTAAAATACTTGTGATATACATGATTTAGCTTCAACTGCATACGAAACAAACGAGTTAGCTTCAAAACCAAGCGAAACACATGATTTAACTTCAAATCAATGCGTAGTAGAATGCTTAGCTTCAAATCCATGCGAAACAAATGCTATAGCTTCAAATACTTTTGATAAACATGATTTAGCTTCAACTGCATGCGAAACAAACGAGTTAGCTGCAAATCACAGCGAAACACATGATTTAGCTTCCAACCAATGCGAAGTAGAAGGCATATCTTCAAATCCATGCGAAACAAATGGTTTACCTTCAAATACTTATGCTATGCATGATTTAGCTTCAACTGCATGCGAAAAAACGAGTTAGCTTCAAAACCAAGCGAAACACAAGATTTAGCTGCAAATCAATGCGAAGTGGAAGGGTTAGCTTCAAATCCATGCGAAGTAGAAGGCTTATCTTCAAATCCACGCGAAACAAATGGTTTAGCTTCAAATACTTGTGCTATACATGATTTATCTTCAAATGCAGGCGAAACAAAAGAGTTAGCTTCAAAACCAAGCGAAACACATCATTTAGCTTCAAATTCATGCGAAACACATGGTTTAGCTTACTATTCATGCGAAACAGATGGTTTATATTCAGGTACTTGTTATATACATGATTTAGCTTCAACTGCATGCGAAACAAACGAGTTAGCTTCAAATCAAAGAGAAACACATGATTTAACTTCAAATCAATGCGAAGTAGAAGGCTTATCTTCAAATCCATCCGACACAAATGGTTTAGCTTAAAATACTTGTGATATACATGATTTAGCTTCAACTGCATACGAAACAAACGAGTTAGCTTCAAAACCAAGCGAAACACATGATTTAGCTGCAAATCAATGCGAAGTAGAAGGCTTAGCTTCAAATCCATGCGAATCAAACGGTTGAGCTTCAAGAACTTGTGATATACATTATTTATCTTCAAATGCAGGCGAAACAAAAGAGTTAGCTTCAAATCCATGCGAAACACATCATTTAGCTTCAAATTCATGCGAAACACATGGTTTAGCTCAATAGTCATGCGACACAGATGGTTTATATTCAGATACTTGTGATAAACATGATTTAGCTTCAACTGCAAACGAAACAAACGAGTTAGCTTGAAATCCAAGCGAAACACATGATTTACCTACAAATCAATGCGAAGTACAAGGCTTATCTTCAAATACATGAGAAACAAATGATTTATCTTCAGATAATAGGGATATAAGAGATATAGATTCATATGCAGGCGAAACAATCGAGTTAGCTTCAAATCAATGCGAAGCGGAAGTCTTAGCTTCCAATACATGAGAAACAAATGGTTTAGCTTAAAATACTCGTGATATACATGATTTAGCTTCATCTGCATTAGAAACAAACGGGTTAGCTTCAAATCCAAGAGAAACACATGATTTAACTTCAAAACAATGCGAAGTAGAAGGCTTATCTTCAAATCCACGCGAAACAAATGGTTTAGCTTCAAATACTTGTGCTATACATGATTTATCTTCAAATGCAGGCGAAACAAAAGAGTTAGCTTCAAAACCAAGCGAAACACATCATTTAGCTTCAAATTCATGCGAAACACATGGTTTAGGTTACTATTCTTGCGAAACAGATGGTTTATATTCAGGTACTTGTGATATACATGATTTAGCTTCAACTGCATACGAAACAAACGAGTTAGCTTCAAAACCAAGCGAAACACATGATTTTGCTGCAAATCAATGCGAAGTAGAAGGCTTATCTTCAAATCCATCCGACACAAATGGTTTAGTTTCAAATACTTGTGATATACATGATTTAGATTCAACTGCATGCGAAACAAACGAGTTAGCTTCAAATCGATGCGATTCACATGATTTAGCTTCGAATCAATGCGAAGTAGAAGGCTTAGCTTCAAACACATGAGAAACAAATGATTTATCTTCAGATAATTGCGATATAAGTGATACAGCTTCAAATCCATGCGAAACACATGATTTAGCTTCAAATTCATGCGTATCACATGGAGTAGCTTCATAGCTTCATATTCTTGCGAAACAGATGGATTAGATCCAGATACTTGTGATGTACATGTTTTAGCTATACCGGCATGCGAAACAAACGTGTTAGCTTCAAATCCAAGCGAAACACATGATTTATCTTCAAATCAATGCGAAGTCGAAGTCTTTGCTTCAAATCCATGCGAAGCGAATGGTTTAGTTTCAAATACTTGTGAAATACATGATTTATCTTCAAATGCTGGCGAAGAAAACGAGTTAGCTTCAAAACCAAGCGTAACACATGATTTAGCTGCAAATCAATGCGAAGTAGAAGGCTTAGCTTCAAATCCATGCGAATCAAACGGTTGAGCTTCAAGTACTTGTGATATACATGATTTATCTTCAAATGCAGGCGAAACAAAAGAGTTAGCTTCATATCCATGCGAAACACATCATTTAGCTTCAAATTCATGCGAAACACGTGGTTTAGCTCAATAGTCATGCGACACAGATGGTTTATATTCAGATACTTGTGGTAAACATGATTTAGCTTCAACTGCAAACGATACAAACGAGTTGGCTTCAAATCCAAGTGAAACTCATGATTTAGCTGCAAATCAATGCGAAGTAGAAGGCTTAGCTTCAAATCCATGCGAATCAAACGGTTGAGCTTCAAGAACTTGTGATATACATTATTTATCTTCAAATGCAGGCGAAACAAAAGAGTTAGCTTCAAATCCATGCGAAACACATTTAGCTTCAAATTCATGCGAAACACATGGTTTAGCTCAATAGTCATGCGACACAGATGGTTTATATTCAGATACTTGTGATAAACATGATTTAGCTTCAACTGCAAACGAAACAAACGAGTTAGCTTGAAATCCAAGCGAAACACATGATTTACCTACAAATCAATGCGAAGTACAAGGCTTATCTTCAAATACATGAGAAACAAATGATTTATCTTCAGATAATAGGGATATAAGAGATATAGATTCATATGCAGGCGAAACAATCGAGTTAGCTTCAAATCAATGCGAAGCGGAAGTCTTAGCTTCCAATACATGAGAAACAAATGGTTTAGCTTAAAATACTCGTGATATACATGATTTAGCTTCATCTGCATTCGAAACAAACGGGTTAGCTTCAAATCCAAGAGAAACACATGATTTAACTTCAAAACAATGCGAAGTAGAAGGCTTATCTTCAAATCCACGCGAAACAAATGGTTTAGCTTCAAATACTTGTGCTATACATGATTTATCTTCAAATGCAGGCGAAACAAAAGAGTTAGCTTCAAAACCAAGCGAAACACATCATTTAGCTTCAGATTCATGCGAAACACATGGTTTAGGTTACTATTCTTGCGAAACAGATGGTTTATATTCAGGTACTTGTGATATACATGATTTAGCTTCAACTGCATACGAAACAAACGAGTTAGCTTCAAAACCAAGCGAAACACATGATTTTGCTGCAAATCAATGCGAAGTAGAAGGCTTATCTTCAAATCCATCCGACACAAATGGTTTAGTTTCAAATACTTGTGATATACATGATTTAGATTCAACTGCATGCGAAACAAACGAGTTAGCTTCAAATCGATGCGATTCACATGATTTAGCTTCGAATCAATGCGAAGTAGAAGGCTTAGCTTCAAACACATGAGAAACAAATGATTTATCTTCAGATAATTGCGATATAAGTGATACAGCTTCAAATCCATGCGAAACACATGATTTAGCTTCAAATTCATGCGTATCACATGGAGTAGCTTCATAGCTTCATATTCTTGCGAAACAGATGGATTAGATCCAGATACTTGTGATGTACATGTTTTAGCTATACCGGCATGCGAAACAAACGTGTTAGCTTCAAATCCAAGCGAAACACATGATTTATCTTCAAATCAATGCGAAGTCGAAGTCTTTGCTTCAAATCCATGCGAAGCGAATGGTTTAGTTTCAAATACTTGTGAAATACATGATTTATCTTCAAATGCTGGCGAAGAAAACGAGTTAGCTTCAAAACCAAGCGTAACACATGATTTAGCTGCAAATCAATGCGAAGTAGAAGGCTTAGCTTCAAATCCATGCGAATCAAACGGTTGAGCTTCAAGTACTTGTGATATACATGATTTATCTTCAAATGCAGGCGAAACAAAAGAGTTAGCTTCATATCCATGCGAAACACATCATTTAGCTTCAAATTCATGCGAAACACGTGGTTTAGCTCAATAGTCATGCGACACAGATGGTTTATATTCAGATACTTGTGGTAAACATGATTTAGCTTCAACTGCAAACGATACAAACGAGTTGGCTTCAAATCCAAGTGAAACTCATGATTTAGCTTCAAATCAATGCGAAGTACAAGGCTTATCTTCAAATATATGGGAAACAAATGATTTATCTTCAGATAATTGCGATATAAGAGATATAGATTCATATGCAGGCGAAACAATCGAGTTAGCTTCAAATCAATGCGAAGTGGAAGTCTTAGCTTCCAATACATGAGAAACAAATGGTTTAGCTTAAAATACTCGTGATATACATGATTTAGCTTCATCTGCATTCGAAACAAACGAGTTAGCTTCAAATCCAAGAGAAACACATGATTTAACTTCAAATCAATGCGAAGTAGAAGGCTTATCTTCAAATCCACGCGAATCAAATGGTTTAGCTTCAAATACTTGTGCTATACATGATTTATCTTCAAATGCAGGCGAAACAAAAGAGTTAGCTTCAAAACCAAGCGAAACACATCATTTAGCTTCAAATTCATGCGAAACACATGGTTTAGGTTACTATTCTTGCGAAACAGATGGTTTATATTCAGGTACTTGTGATATACATGATTTAGCTTCAACTGCATGCGAAACAAACGAGTTAGCTTCAAATCAAAGAGAAACACATGATTTAACTTCAAATCAATGCGAAGTAGAATGCTTAGCTTCAAATCCATGCGAAACAAATGCTATAGCTTCAAATACTTTTGATAAACATGATTTAGCTTCAACTGCATGCGAAACAAACGAGTTAGCTGCAAATCACAGCGAAACACATGATTTAGCTTCCAACCAATGCGAAGTAGAAGGCATATCTTCAAATCCATGCGAAACAAATGGTTTACCTTCAAATACTTATGCTATGCATGATTTAGCTTCAACTGCATGCGAAAAAACGAGTTAGCTTCAAAACCAAGCGAAACACATGATTTAGCTGCAAATCAATGCGAAGCGGAAGGGTTAGCTTCAAATCCATGCGAGGTAGAAGTCTTATCTTCAAATCCACGCGAAACAAATGGTTTAGCTTCAAATACTTGTGCTATACATGATTTATCTTCAAATGCAGGCGAAACAAAAGAGTTAGCTTCAAAACCAAGCGAAACACATCATTTAGCTTCAAATTCATGCGAAACACATGGTTTAGCTTACTATTCATGCGAAACAGATGGTTTATATTCAGGTACTTGTTATATACATGATTTAGCTTCAACTGCATGCGAAACAAACGAGATAGCTTCAAATCAAAGAGAAACACATGATTTAACTTCAAATCAATGCGAAGTAGAAGGCTTATCTTCAAATCCATCCGACACAAATGGTTTAGCTTCAAATACTTGCGATATAAATGAAACAGCTTCAAATGAAGATGAAACAAACGAGTTAGTTTCAAATCCATGCGAAACAAATGATTTAGCTTCAAATCAATGCGAAGTAAAAGGCTTATCTTCAAATCCATGCGAAACATATGATTTAGCATCAAATCAATGCGAAGTAGAAGGCTTATCTCCAAATACATGAGAAACAAATGATTTATCTTCAGATAATTGCGATATAAGTGATATAGCTTCATATGCAGGCGAAACAATCGAGTGATCTTCAAATCAATGCGAATTGGAACGCGTAGCTTCTAATACTTGAGAAACAAATGGTTTAGCTTCAAATACTTGTGATATACATGATTTAGCTTCAACTGCATGCGAAACAAACGCTTTACCTTCAAATCCAAGCGAAACACATTATTTAGGTTCAAATCAATGCGAAGTGGAAGGCTTAGCTTCAAATACATGAGAAACAAATGATTTATCTTCAGATAATTGCGATATAATTGATATAGCTTCAAATGAAGGCGAAACAATCGTGTTAGCTTCAAATCAATGCGAAGTAGAAGGCTTATCTTCAAATCCACGCGAAACAAATGGTTTAGCTTCAAATACTTGTGCTATACATGATTTATCTTCAAATGCAGGCGAAAAAAAGGAGTTAGCTTCAAAACCAAGCGAAACACATCATTTAGCTTGAAATTCATGCGAAACACATGGTTTAGCTTAATATTCATGCGAAACAGATGGTTTATATTCAGATACTTGTGATAAACATGATTTAGCTTCAACTGCATGCGAAACAAACTAGTTATCTTCAAAACTAAGCGAAACACATGATTTAGCTGCAAATCAATGCGAAGTAGAAGGCTTATCTTCAAATCCATGCGAATCAAACGGTTTAGATTCAAATACTTGCGATATACATGATTCACCTTCAACTGCATGCGAAACAGACGAGTTAGCTTCAAAACCAAGCGAAACACATGATTTAGATTCAAATCAATGCCAAGTAGAAGGCTTAGCTTCAAATTCATGCGAAACAAATGGTTTAGCTTCAAATGCTTGTGATATACATGATTCAGCTTCAAATGCAGGCGAAACAATCGAGTTAGCTTCAAATCAATGCGAAGTAGAAGGCTTAGCTTCAAATTCATGCGAAAGAAATGGTTTATCTTCAAATACTTGTGATATACATGATTCAGCTTCAACTGCATGCGAAAAAACGAGTTTGCTTCAAAATCAGGCGAAACACATGATTTAGCTGCAAATCAATGCGAAGTGGAAGGGTTAGCTTCAAATCCATGCGAATCAAACGGTTGAGCTTCAAATACTTGTGATATACATGACTTATCTTCAAATGCAGGCGAAACAAAAGAGTTAGCTTCATATCCATGCCATACACACGATTTAGATTTAAATCAATGGGAAGTAGGAGGCTTATCTTCAAATCCATCCGACACAAATGGTTTATCTTCAAATATTTGCGATATAAATGAAACAGCTTCAAATGAAGATGAAACAAACGAGTTAGTTTCAAATCCATGCGAAACATATGATTTAGCATCAAATCAATGCGAAGTAGAAGGCTTATCTCCAAATACATGAGAAACAAATGATTTATCTTCAGATAATTGCGATATAAGTGATATAGCTTCATATGCAGGCGAAAGAATCGAGTGATCTTCAAATCAATGCGAATTGGAACGCGTAGCTTCTAATACTTGAGAAACAAATGGTTTAGCTTCAAATACTTGTGGTATACATGATTTAGCTTCAACTGCATGCGAAACAAACGCTTTACCTTCAAATTCAAGCGAAACACATTATTTAGGTTCAAATCAATGCGAAGTGGAAGGCTTAGCTTCAAATACATGAGAAACAAATGATTTATCTTCAGATAATTGCGATATAATTGATATAGCTTCAAATGCAGTCGAATCAATCGAGTTAGCTTCAAATTAATGCGAAGTAGGAGGCTTTGCTTCAAATTCATGCGAAAGAAATGGTTTAGCTTCAAATACTTGTGATATACATGATTCACCTTCAACTGCATGCGAAACAGACGAGTTAGCTTCAAAACCAAGCGAAACACATGATTTAGATTCAAATCAATGCGAAGTAGAACGCTTAGCTTCAAATTCATGCGAGACAAATGGTTTAGCTTCAAATTCTTGTGATATACATGATTCAGCTTCAAATGCAGGCGAAACAATCGAGTTAGCTTCAAATCAATGCGAAGTAGAAGGCTTAGCTTCAAATTCATGCGAAAGAAATGGTTTATCTTCAAATACTTGTGATATACATGATTCAGCTTCAACTGCATGCGAAAAAACGAGTTTGCTTCAAAATCAGGCGAAACACATGATTTAGCTGCAAATCAATGCGAAGTGGAAGGGTTAGCTTCAAATCCATGCGAATCAAACGGTTGAGCTTCAAATACTTGTGATATACATGACTTATCTTCAAATGCAGGCGAAACAAAAGAGTTAGCTTCATATCCATGCCATACACACGATTTAGATTTAAATCAATGGGAAGTAGGAGGCTTATCTTCAAATCCATCCGACACAAATGGTTTATCTTCAAATACTTGCGATATAAATGAAACAGCTTCAAATGAAGATGAAACAAACGAGTTAGTTTCAAATCCATGCGAAACATATGATTTAGCATCAAATCAATGCGAAGTAGAAGGCTTATCTCCAAATACATGAGAAACAAATGATTTATCTTCAGATAATTGCGATATAAGTGATATAGCTTCATATGCAGGCGAAAGAATCGAGTGATCTTCAAATCAATGCGAATTGGAACGCGTAGCTTCTAATTCTTGAGAAACAAATGGTTTAGCTTCAAATACTTGTGGTATACATGATTTAGCTTCAACTGCATGCGAAACAAACGCTTTACCTTCAAATTCAAGCGAAACACATTATTTAGGTTCAAATCAATGCGAAGTGGAAGGCTTAGCTTCAAATACATGAGAAACAAATGATTTATCTTCAGATAATTGCGATATAATTGATATAGCTTCAAATGCAGTCGAATCAATCGAGTTAGCTTCAAATTAATGCGAAGTAGGAGGCTTTGCTTCAAATTCATGCGAAAGAAATGGTTTAGCTTCAAATACTTGTGATATACATGATTCAGCTTCAACTGAATGCGAAACAGACGAGTTAGCTTCAAAACCAAGCGAAACACATGATTTAGATTCAAATCAATGCGAAGTAGAACGCTTAGCTACAAATTCATGCGAGACAAATGGTTTAGCTTCAAATTCTTGTGATATACATGATTCAGCTTCAAATGCAGGTGAAACAAACGAGTTAGCTTCAAATCCATGCGAATTGGAACGCGTAGCTTCTAATACTTGAGAAACAAATGGTTTATCTTCAAATATTTGCGATATAAATGAAACAGCTTCAAATGAAGATGAAACAAACGAGTTAGTTTCAAATCCATGCGAAACATATGATTTAGCATCAAATCAATGCGAAGTAGAAGGCTTATCTCCAAATACATGAGAAACAAATGATTTATCTTCAGATAATTGCGATATAAGTGATATAGCTTCATATGCAGGCGAAAGAATCGAGTGATCTTCAAATCAATGCGAATTGGAACGCGTAGCTTCTAATACTTGAGAAACAAATGGTTTAGCTTCAAATACTTGTGGTATACATGATTTAGCTTCAACTGCATGCGAAACAAACGCTTTACCTTCAAATTCAAGCGAAACACATTATTTAGGTTCAAATCAATGCGAAGTGGAAGGCTTAGCTTCAAATACATGAGAAACAAATGATTTATCTTCAGATAATTGCGATATAATTGATATAGCTTCAAATGCAGTCGAATCAATCGAGTTAGCTTCAAATTAATGCGAAGTAGGAGGCTTTGCTTCAAATTCATGCGAAAGAAATGGTTTAGCTTCAAATACTTGTGATATACATGATTCACCTTCAACTGCATGCGAAACAGACGAGTTAGCTTCAAAACCAAGCGAAACACATGATTTAGATTCAAATCAATGCGAAGTAGAACGCTTAGCTTCAAATTCATGCGAGACAAATGGTTTAGCTTCAAATTCTTGTGATATACATGATTCAGCTTCAAATGCAGGCGAAACAATCGAGTTAGCTTCAAATCAATGCGAAGTAGAAGGCTTAGCTTCAAATTCATGCGAAAGAAATGGTTTATCTTCAAATACTTGTGATATACATGATTCAGCTTCAACTGCATGCGAAAAAACGAGTTTGCTTCAAAATCAGGCGAAACACATGATTTAGCTGCAAATCAATGCGAAGTGGAAGGGTTAGCTTCAAATCCATGCGAATCAAACGGTTGAGCTTCAAATACTTGTGATATACATGACTTATCTTCAAATGCAGGCGAAACAAAAGAGTTAGCTTCATATCCATGCCATACACACGATTTAGATTTAAATCAATGGGAAGTAGGAGGCTTATCTTCAAATCCATCCGACACAAATGGTTTATCTTCAAATACTTGCGATATAAATGAAACAGCTTCAAATGAAGATGAAACAAACGAGTTAGTTTCAAATCCATGCGAAACATATGATTTAGCATCAAATCAATGCGAAGTAGAAGGCTTATCTCCAAATACATGAGAAACAAATGATTTATCTTCAGATAATTGCGATATAAGTGATATAGCTTCATATGCAGGCGAAACAATCGAGTGATCTTCAAATCAATGCGAATTGGAACGCGTAGCTTCTATTACTTGAGAAACAAATGGTTTAGCTTCAAATACTTGTGATATACATGATTTAGCTTCAACTGCATGCGAAACAAACGCTTTACCTTCAAATCCAAGCGTAACACATTATTTAGGTTCAAATCAATGCGAAGTGGAAGGCTTAGCTTCAAATACATGAGAAACAAATGATTTATCTTCAGATAATTGCGATATAATTGATATAGCTTCAAATGCAGGCGAAACAATCCAGTTACCTTCAAGTCAATGCGAAGTAGAAGGCTTATCTTCAAATCCACGCGCAACAAATGGTTTAGCTTCAAATACTTGTGCTATACATGATTTATCTTCAAATGCAGGCGAAAAAAAGAGTTAGCTTCAAAACCAAGCGAAACACATCATTTAGCTTGAAATTCATGCGAAACACATGGTTTAGCTTAATATTCATGGGAAACAGATGGTTTATAATCAGATACTTGTGATAAACATGATTTAGCTTCAACTGCATGCGAAACAAACGAGTTATCTTCAAAACAAGCGAGACACATGATTTAGCTGCAAATCAATGCGAAGTAGAAGGCTTATCTTCAAATCCATGCGAATCAAACGGTTTAGATTCAAATACTTGTGATATACATGATTCACCTTCAACTGCATTCGAAACAGACGAGTTAGCTTCAAAACCAAGCGAAACACATGATTTAGATTCAAATCAATGCCAAGTAGAAGGCTTAGCTTCAAATTCATGCGAAACAAATGGTTTAGCTTCAAATGCTTGTGATATACATGATTCAGCTTCAAATGCAGGCGAAACAATCGAGTTAGCTTCAAATCAATGCGAAGTAGAAGGCTTAGCTTCAAATTCATGCGAAAGAAATGGTTTAGCTTCAAATACTTGTGATATACATGATTCAGCCTTAACTGCATGCGAAAAAACGAGTTTGCTTCAAAATCAAGCGAAACACATGATTTAGCTGCAAATCAATGCGAAATGGAAGGGTTAGCTTCAAATACATGAGAAGCAAATGGTTTATCTTCAGATAATTGCGATATAAGTGATATAGCTTCATATGCAGGCGAAACAATCGAGTGATCTTCAAATCAATGCGAATGGGAACGCGTAGCTTCTAATACTTGAGAAACAAATGGTTTAGCTTCAAATACTTGTGATATACATGATTTAGCTTCAACTGCATGCGAAACAAACGCTTTACCTTCAAATCCAAGCGAAACACATTATTTATGTTCAAATCAATGCGAAGTGGAAGGCTTAGCTTCAAATACATGAGAAACAAATGATTTATCTTCAGATAATTGCGATATAATTGATATAGCTTCAAATGCAGGCGAAACAATCGAGTTAGCTTCAAATCAATGCGAAGTAGAAGGCTTATTTTCAAATCCACGCGAAACAAATGGTTTAGCTTCAAATACTTGTGCTATACGTGATTTATCTTCAAATGCAGGCGAAACAAAAGAGTTAGCTTCAAAACCAAGCGATACACATCATTTAGCTTGAAATTCATGCGAAACACATGGTTTAGCTTAATATTCATGCGAAACAGATGGTTATATTCAGATACTTGTGATAAACATGATTTAGCTTCAACTGCATGCGAAACAAACGAGTTATCTTCAAAACCAAGCGAAACACATGATTTAGCTGCAAATCAATGCGAAGTAGAAGGATTATCTTCAAATCCATGCGAATCAAACGGTTTAGATTCAAATACTTGTGATATACATGATTCACCTTCAACTGCATGCGAAACAGACGAGTTAGCTTCAAACCAAGCGAAACACATGATTTAGATTCAAATCAATGCCAAGTAGAAGGCTTAGCTTCAAATTCATGCGAAACAAATGGTTTAGCTTCAAATACTTGTGATATACATGATTCAGCTTCAACTGCGTGCGAAAAAACGAGTTTGCTTCAAAATCAAGCGAAACACATGATTTAGCTGCAAATCAATGCGAAGTGGAAGGGTTAGCTTCAAATCCATGCGAATCAAACGGTTGAGCTTCAAATACTTGTGATATACATGACTTATCTTCAAATGCAGGCGAAACAAAAGAGTTAGCTTCATATCCATGCCATACACACGATTTAGATTTAAATCAATGGGAAGTAGAAGGCTTATCTTCAAATCCTTCCGACACAAATGGTTTAGCTTCAAATACTTGCGATATAAATGAAACAGCTTCAAATGAAGATGAAACAAACGAGTTAGTTTCAAATCCATGCGAAACATATGATTTAGCATCAAATCAATGCGAAGTAGAAGGCTTATCTCCAAATACATGAGAAACAAATGATTTATCTTCAGATAATTGCGATATAAGTGATATAGCTTCATATGCAGGCGAAACAATCGAGTGATCTTCAAATCAATGCGAATTGGAACGCGTAGCTTCTAATACTTGAGAAACAAATGGTTTAGATTCAAATACTTCTGATATACATGATTTAGCTTCAACTGCATGCGAAACAAACGCTTTACCTTCAAATCCAAGCGAAACACATTATTTAGGTTCAAATCAATGCGAAGTGGAAGGCTTAGCTTCAAATACATGAGAAACAAATGATTTATCTTCAGATAATTGCGATATAATTGATATAGCTTCAAATGCAGGCGAAACAATCGAGTTAGCTTCAAATCAATGCGAAGTAGAAGGCTTATCTTCAAATCCACGCGAAACAAATGGTTTCGCTTCAAATACTTGTGCTATACATGATTTATCTTCAAATGCAGGCGAAACAAAAGAGTTAGCTTCAAAACCAAGCGAAACACATCATTTAGCTTGAAATTCATGCGAAACACATGGTTTAGCTTAATATTCATGCGAAACAGATGGTTTATATTCAGATACTTGTGATAAACATGATTTAGCTTCAACTGCATGCGAAACAAACGAGTTATCTTCAAAACCAAGCGAAACACATGATTTAGCTGCAAATCAATGCGAAGTAGAAGGCTTATCTTCAAATCCATGCGAATCAAACGGTTTAGATTCAAATACTTGTGATATACATGATTCACCTACAACTGCATGCGAAACAGACGAGTTAGCTTCAAAACCAAGCGAAACACATGATTTAGATTCAAATCAATGCCAAGTAGAAGGCTTAGCTTCAAATCCATGCGAAACAAATGCTATAGCTTCAAATACTTTTGATAAACATGATTTAGCTTCAACTGCATGCGAAACAAACGAGTTAGCTACAAATCACAGCGAAACACATGATTTAGCTTCCAATCAATGCGAAGTAGAAGGCATATCTTCAAATCCATGCGAAACAAATGGTTTACCTTCAAATACATGTGCTATGCATGATTTAGCTTCAACTGCATGCGAAACAATCGAGTTAGCTTCAAATCAATGCGAAGTAGAAGGCTTATCTTCAAATCCACGCGACACAAATGGTTTAGCTTCAAATACTTGTGCTATACATGATTTATCTTCAAATGCACGCGAAACAAAAGAGTTAGCTTCAAAACCAAGCGAAACACATCCTTTAGCTGCAAATTCATGCGAAACACATGGTTTAGCTTAATATTCATGCGAAACACATGGTTTAGCTTAATGTTCATGCGAATCAAATGGTTCAGCTTCAAATACTTGTAATACACATTATTTAGCTTCAACTGCATGCGAAACAAACGAGTTTGCTTCAAATTCAAGCGAAACACATGGTTTAGCTTCAAATTCATGCAACGTAGAAGACTTAGCTTCAAATCAATGCGAATCAAATGGTTTAGCTTCAAATACTTGTGATATACATGATATAGCTTCAACTGCTTGCGAAAAGAAGAGTTACCTTCAAATCCATGCGAATCACATGATTTAGCTTCAAATCAAGGCGAAGTAGAAGACTTATCATCGAAACCATGCGAAACAAATGGTTTAGCTTCAAATACTTGCGAATATAAGTGATATAGCTTCAAATGCAGGCGAATCAAACGAGTTAGCTTCAAATCCATGCGAAACACATGATTTAGCTTCAAATTCATGCGAAATACATGGTTTAGCTTAATATTCATGCGAAACAGATGGTTTAGATTCAGAAACTTGTGATATACATGATTTAGCTTCAACTGCATTCGAAAAAAAACGTGTTAGCTTCAAGTCCATGCGAATCACATGATTTAGCTTGAAATCAATGCGAAGTAGAAGGCTTAGATTCAAATCCATGCGTATCAAATGGTTTAGCTTCAAGTACTTGTGATAAACATGATTTAGATGGAACAGCATGCGAAACAAACGAGTGAGCTTCAAATGCAAGCGAAACACGTGAATTAGCTTAAAATCCATGCGAAACGAATTATTTGGCTTCAAATACTTGCGAATATAAGTGATATAGCTTCAAATGCAGGCGAAACAAACGAGTGAGCTCCAAATCCAAGCGTAACACATGATTTAGCTTCAAATCAATGCGAAGTAGAAGGCTTAGCTTCAAATACATGAGAAACAAATGGTTTGGCTTCAAATACTTGTGATATACATGATTTAGCTTCAACTTCATTGCGAAACAAACGAGTTAGCTTCAAATCGAAGCGAAACACACGATTTGGCTACAAATTCATGCGAAGTGGAAGGCTTAGCTTCAAATCCATGCGAAACGAATGGTTTAGCTTCAAATACTTGCGAGTATAGGTGATATGGCTTCAAATGCAGGCGAATCAAACGAGTTAGCTTCAAGTCCATGCGAATCACATGATTTAGCTTGAAATCAATGCGAAGTAGAAGGTTTAGCTTCAGATCCATGCGATACGAATGATTTAGCTTCAAGTACTTCTGATATACATGATTTAGCTTCAACTGCATGTGAAACAAACGTGTTAGCTTCAAATCCATGCGAAACACATGATTTATCTTCAAATCAATGCGAAGTAGAAGGCTTAGCTTCAAATTCATGCGAAACAAATAGTTTAGCTTCAAATACTTGTGATATACATGATTTAGCTTCAACTGCATGCGAAACAAACGAATTAGCTTCAAATCAATGCGAAGTAGAAGGCTTAGTTTCAAATTCAAACGAAACACATGACTTAGCTTCAAATCAAAGCGAAGTAGAAGGCTTAGCTTCAAATCCATGCGAAACAAATGGTTTAGCTTCAAATTCTTGCGATATATGTGATATAGATTCAAATGCGGGCGAAACAAACCGAGTTAGCTAAAAATCCAAGCGAAACACATGATTTAGCTTCAAATTCATGCGAAAAACATAATTTAGCATCAAATCAATGCAAAGCAGAAGGCTTATCTTCAAATACATGAGAAGCAAATGGTTTAGCTTCAAATACTCGTGATATACATGATTTAGCTTCATCTGCATGCGAAACAAACGAGTTAGCTTCAAATCCAAGCTAAACACATCATTTAGCTTCAAATCCAGGCGAATAACATGGTTTAACTTAATATACATGCGAAACAGACGGTTTAGATTCAGATACTTGTGATAAACGTGATTTAGCACCAACTACATGCGGAACAATCGAGCTAACTTCAAATCCAAGCGAAACACATGATTTAGCTACAAATCAATACGAAGTAGAAGGCTTAGCTTCAAATGATTTAGCTTCAAATACTTGCGATATAAGTGTCATAGCTTCAAATGCAGGCGAAACAAACGAGTTAGTTTCAAATCCATGCGAAACACATGATCTAGCTTCAAATCAGTGCGACGTAGAAGGCTTAGCTTCAAATCAGTGCGACGTGGAAGGCTTAGCTTCAAAGCAATGCGAAACAACTGTATTAGCTTCAAATACTTGTGATATACACGAGTTAGCTTTAACTGCCTTGCGAAACAAACGAGTTAGCTTCAAATCTAAGCGAAACACACGATTTAGCTACAAATTCATGCGAAGTGGAAGGCTTAGCTTCAAATCCATGCGAAACGAATAGTTTAGCTTAAAATACTTGCGAGTATAGACGATATGTCTTCAAATGCAGGCGAAACAAACGAGTTTGCTTCAAATCCATGCAAAGTAGAAGACTTAGCATCAAATCAATGCGAATCAAATGTTTTAGCTTCAAATACTTGTGATATACATGATTTAGATCCAACTGCATGCGAAACAAATGATTTAGCATCAAATCAATGCGAAGCAGAAGGCTTATTTTCAAATACATGAGAAACAAATGGTTTAGCTTCAAATACTCGTGATATACATGATTTAGCTTCAACTGCAAGCGAAACAAACGAGTTAGCTTCAAATCCAAGCTAAACACATCATTTAGCTTCAAATCCAGGCGAATAACATGGTTTAACTTAATATACATGCGATACAGACGCTTTAGATTCAGATACTTGTGATAAACGTGATTTAGCATCAACTGCATGCGGAACAATCGAGTTAGCTTCAAATCCTAGCGAAACACATGATTTAGCTTCAAATCAGTGCGACGTAGAAGGCTTAGCTTCAAATCAGTACGACGTGGAAGGCTTAGCTTCAAATCAATGCGAAACAACTGTATTAGCTCCAAATACTTGTGATATACATGAGTTAGCTTTAACTGCATTGCGAAACAAACGAGTTAGCTTCAAATCCAAGCGAAACACACGATTTAGCTACAAATTCATGCGAAGTGCAAGGCTTAGCTTCAAATCCATGCGAAACGAATAGTTTAGCTTAAAATACTTGCGAGTATAGATGATATGGCTTCAAATGCAGGCGAAACAACCGAGTTTGCTTCAAATCCATGCAAAACAAATGATATAGATTCAAATACTTGTAATACACATTATTTAGCTTCAACTGCATGCGAAACAAACGAGTCAGCTTCAAATTCAAGCGAAACACATGGTTTAGCTTCAAATTCATGCAATTTAGAAGACTTAGCATCAAATCAATGCGAATCAAATGTTTTAGCTTCAAATACTTGTGATATACATAATTTAGATCCAACTGCATGCGAAAGAAACGTGTTAGCTTCAAATCCATGCGAAACACATGATTTAGCTTCAAATCAAAGCGAAGTAGAAGGCTTAGCTTCGAATCCATGCGAAACAAATGGTTTAGCTTCAAATTCTTGCGATATATGTGATATAGATTCAAATGCAGGCGAAACAAACCGAGTTAGCTAAAAATCCAAGCGAAACACATGATTTAGCTTCAAATCTATGCGAAAAAAATGTTTTAGCATCAAATCAATGCGAAGTAGAAGGCTTAGATTCAAATCCAAACGAAACACATGATTTAGCTACAAATCAGTACGAAGTAGATGGCTTAAATCCAAATCCATGCGAATCAAATGATTTAGCTTCAAATACTTGTGATATACATGATTTATCTTCAACTGCACGCGAAACAAACTAGTTAGCTTCAAATCCAAGAGAAACACATGATTTAGCTTCAAATCAATGCGAAGTAGAAGGCTTATCATCAAATCCATGCGAAACAAATGGTATAGCTTCTACTACTTGTGATATACATGATTTAGTTTCAAATGCAGGCGAAACAAACAAGTTAGCTTCAAATCCATGTGAAACACGTGACTTACCTTGAAATCAATGCGAAGTAGAAGTCTTGTCTTCGAATCCATGCGAAACAAATGGTCTAGCTTCAAATACTTGTGATATACATGATTTAGCTTCAACTGCATTCGAAATAAACGAGTTAGCTTCAAATACATGCGAAACACATGATTTAGCTTCAAATCAATGCGAAGTGGAAGGCTTATCTTCAAATACATGAGAAACAAATGGTTTAGCTTCAAATACTCGTGATATACATGATTTAGCTTCAACTGCATGCGAAACAAACGAGTTAGCTTCAAATCCAAGCTAAACACATCATTTAGCTTCAAATCCAGGCGAATAACATGGTTTAACTTAATATACATGCGAAACAGACGGTTTAGATTCAGGTACTTGTGATAAACGTGATTTAGCATCAACTGCAAGCGGAACAATCGAGTTAGTTTCAAGTCCTAGCGAAACACATGATTTAGCTTCAAATTAATGCGAAGTAGAAGGCTTAGCTTCAAATCCAAGCGAAACACATGATTTAGCTACAAATCAATGCGAAGTAAAAGACTTAGCTTCAAATGATTTAGCTTCAAATACTTGCGATATAAGTGTTATAGCTTCAAATGCAGGCGAAACAAACGAGTTAGTTTCAAATCCATGCTAAACACATGATTTAGCTTCAAATCAGTTCGACGTAGAAGGCTTAGCTTCAAATCAGTGCGACGTGGAATGCTTAGATTCAAATCAATGAGAAACAACTGGATTGGCTTCAAATACTTGTGATATACATGAGTTAGCTTTAACTGCATTGCGAAACAAACGAGTTAGCTTCAAATCCAAGCGAAACACACGATTTAGCTACAAATTCATGCGAAGTGGAAGGCTTAGCTTCAAATCCATGCGAAACGAATAGTTTAGCTTAAAATACTTGCGAGTATAGATGATATGGCTTCAAATGCAGGCGAAACAAACGAGTTAGCTTCAAATCCATGCAAAACAAATGATATAGCTTCAAATACTTGTAATACACGTTATTTAGCTTCAACTGCATGCGAAACAAACGAGTCAGCTTCAAATTCAAGCGAAACACATGGTTTAGCTTCAAATTCATGCAAAGTAGAAGACTTAGCATCAAATCAATGCGAGTCAAATGTTTTAGCTTCAAATACTTGTGATATACATGATTTAGATCCAACTGCATGCGAAAGAAACGCGTTAGCTTCAAATCCATGCCAAACACATGATTTAGCTTCAAATCAAAGCGAAGTAGAAGGCTTAGCTTCGAATCCATGCGAAACAAATGGTTTAGCTTCAAATTCTTGCGATATATGTGATATAGATTCAAATGCAGGCGAAACAAACCGAGTTAGCTAAAAATCCAAGCGAAACACATGATTTAGCTTCAAATCTATGCGAAAAACATGTTTTAGCATCAAATCAATGCAAAGCAGAAGGCTTATCTTCAAATACATGAGAAACAAATGGTTTAGCTTCAAATACTCGTGATATACATGATTTAGCTTCAACTGCATGCGAAACAAACGAGTTAGCTTCAAATCCAAGCTAAACACATCATTTAGCTTCAAATCCAGGCGAATAACATGGTTTAACTTAATATACATGCGAAACAGACGGTTTAGATTCAGGTACTTGTGATAAACGTGATTTAGCATCAACTGCAAGCGGAACAATCGAGTTAGCTTCAAGTCCTAGCGAAACACATGATTTAGCTTCAAATTAATGCGAAGTAGAAGGCTTAGCTTCAAATCCATGCGAAACGAATAGTTTAGCTTAAAATACTTGCGAGTATAGATGATATGGCTTCAAATGCAGGCGAAACAAACGAGTTAGCTTCAAATCCATGCAAAACAAATGATATAGCTTCAAATACTTGTAATACACGTTATTTAGCTTCAACTGCATGCGAAACAAACGAGTCAGCTTCAAATTCAAGCGAAACACATGGTTTAGCTTCAAATTCATGCAAAGTAGAAGACTTAGCATCAAATCAATGCGAATCAAATGTTTTAGCTTCAAATACTTGTGATATACATGATTTAGATCCAACTGCATGCGAAAAAAATGATTTAGCATCAAATCAATGCGAAGCAGAAGGCTTATCTTCAAATACATGAGAAACAAATGGTTTAGCTTCAAATACTCGTGATATACATGATTTAGCTTCAACTGCATGCGAAATAAACGAGTTAGCTTCAAATCCAAGCTAATCACATCATTTAGCATCAAATCCAGGCGAATAACATGGTTTAACTTAATATACATGCGATACAGACGCTTTAGATTCAGATACTTGTGATAAACGTGATTTAGCATCAACTGAATGCGAAAAAGCGAGTTAGCTTCAAATCCTAGCGAAACACATAATTTAGCTTCAAATTAATGCGAAGTAGAAGGCTTAGCTTCAAATCCAAGCGAAACACAATATTTAGGTACAAATTCATCCGAAACACATGGTTTAGCTTAATATTCATGCGAAACAAATGGTTCAGCTCCAATTACTTGTGATATACATGATTTAGCTCCAACTGCATGCGAAACAAACAAGTTAGCTTCAAATCCACGCGAATCACATGATTTAGCTTCAAATCAATGCGAAGTAGAAGAGTAAGCTTCAAGTCCAAGCGAAACAAATGTTTTAGCTTCAAATACTTGTGATATACATGATTTAGCTTCAAATCAATGCGAAGTAGAAGAGTTAGCTTCAAATCCAAGCGAAGCACTTGATTTAGTTTCAAATCAATGCGAAGTAGAAGGCTTATCATCAAATCCATGCGAAAAAAATGGTATAGCTTCAACTACTTGTGATATACATGATTTAGCTTCAAATGCAGGCGAAACAAACAAGTTAGCTTCGAATCCATGTGAAACACATGACTTACCTTGAAATCAATGCGAAGTAGAAGGCTTATCTTCAAATCCATGCGAAACAATTGGTTTAGATTCAAATACTTGTGATAAAAATAATTCAGCATCAAATGCAGGCGAAACAAAAGAGTTAGCTTCAAATCCATGCGCCACACATGATTTATCTTCAAACCAATGCGATGTAGATGGCTTAGCTTCAAATCCATGCGACATAAATGATTTAACTTCAAATTTTTGCGATATATGTGATATAGCTTCAAATGCAGGCGAAACAATCGAGTTAGCTCTAGATCAATGCGAAGTAGAAGGCTTATCTTCAAATCCATGCGAAACAAATGATTTTTGTTTAGATAATTGCGATGTAAGTGATAAAGCTCAAATGCAGGTGAAACAATCGAGTTAGCTTCAAATCAATGCGAAGTAGAAAGCTTATCTTCAAATCCATGCGAAACAAATGGTTTATGTTCAAATACTTGTTTTATACACGATTTATTTTCAAATGCAGGCGAATCAAAAGAGTTAGCTTCAAAACCAAGGGAAACACATCACTTAGCTTCAAATTCATGAGAAACACATGGTTTAGCTTAATATTCTTGCGAAACAGATGGTTTAGATTCAGATACTTGTGATAAACATAATTTAGCTTCAACTGTATGCGAAACAATCGAGTTAGCTTCAAATCCAAGCGAAACACATGATTTATCTTCAAATCAATGCGAAGTTGAAGGATTTGCTTCAAATGCATGCGAAGCGAATGGTTTAGCTTCAAATACTTATGATATACATGAATTATCTTCAAATATAGGCGAAGAAATCGAGTTAGCTTCAAATCCTTGCGAAACATATGATTTAACTTCAAATCAATGCTAAATAGACGACTTAGCTTCAAATGCATGAGAAGCAAATGATTTATCTTCAGATAATTGCGATATAAGTGATATAGATTCAAATGCAGTCGAATCAATCGAGTTAGCATCAAATTAATGCGAAGTAGGAGGCTTATCTTCAAATCCATGCGAAACAAATGATTTAGCATCAAATACTTGTGATATACATGATTTAACTTCAAATGCAGGCGAAACAAACGAGTTAGCTTCAAATCCATGCCATACACACGATTTAGATTTAAATCAATGCGAAGTATAAGGCTTAGCTTCAAATCAATCCGAAACAAATGGTTTAGCTTCAAATACTTGTGATATACATGATTTAGCTTCAACTGCATGCGAAACAAACGAATTAGCTTCAAATGCAAGCGAAACACATAATTCAGCTCCAAATACGTTCGAAACGCATGGTTTAGCTTAATATTCACGCAAAACATATGGTTCAGCTTCAAATACTTGTGATATACATGAATTAGCTGCAAATCCATGCGAAACACATGATTTATCTTCAAATCAATGCGAAGTTGAAGGATTTGCTTCAAATCCATGCGAAGCGAATGGTTTAGCTTCAAATACTTGTGATATACATGAATTAGCTTCAAATCCATGCGAAACACACGATTTAGCTTCAAATCAATGCGAAGTAGAAGGCTTAGATTCAAATCCAAACGAAACACATGATTTAGCTACAAATCAGTACGAAGTAGATGGCTTAAATCCAAATCCATGCGAATCAAATGATTTAGCTTCAAATACTTGTGATATACATGATTTATCTTCAACTGCACGCGAAACACAACTAGTTAGCTTCAAATCCAAGAGAAACACATGATTTAGCTTCAAATCAATGCGAAGTAGAAGGCTTATCATCAAATCCATGCGAAACAAATGGTATAGCTTCTACTACTTGTGATATACATGATTTAGTTTCAAATGCAGGCGAAACAAACAAGTTAGCTTCAAATCCATGTGAAACACGTGACTTACCTTGAAATCAATGCGAAGTAGAAGTCTTGTCTTCGAATCCATGCGAAACAAATGGTCTAGCTTCAAATACTTGTGATATACATGATTTAGCTTCAACTGCATTCGAAATAAACGAGTTAGCTTCAAATACATGCGAAACACATGATTTAGCTTCAAATCAATGCGAAGTGGAAGGCTTATCTTCAAATACATGAGAAACAAATGGTTTAGCTTCAAATACTCGTGATATACATGATTTAGCTTCAACTGCATGCGAAACAAACGAGTTAGCTTCAAATCCAAGCTAAACACATCATTTAGCTTCAAATCCAGGCGAATAACATGGTTTAACTTAATATACATGCGATACAGACGCTTTAGATTCAGATACTTGTGATAAACGTGATTTAGCATCAACTACATGCGAAAAAATCGAGTTAGCTTCAAATCCTAGCGAAACACATGATTTAGCTTCAAATTAATGCGAAGTAGAACGCTTAGCTTCAAATCCATGCGAAACACAATATTTAGGTACAAATTCATTCGAAACACATGGTTTAGCTTAATATTCATGCGAAACAAATGGTTCAGCTCCAATTACTTGTGATATACATGATTTAGCTCCAACTGCATGCGAAACAAACGAGTTAGCTTCAAATCCACGCGAATCACATGATTTAGCTTCAAATCAATGCGAAGTAGAAGAGTTAGCTTCAAGTCCAAGCGAAACAAATGTTTTAGCTTCACATACTTGTGATATACATGATTTAGCTTCAAATCAATGCGAATTAGAAGAGTTAGCTTCAAATCCAAGCGAAGCACATGATTTAGTTTCAAATCAATGCGAAGTAGAAGGCTTATCATCAAATCCATGCGAAGCAAATGGTATAGCTTCAACTACTTGTGATATACATGATTTAGCTTCACATGCAGGCGAAACAAACAAGTTAGCTTCAAATCCATGTGAAACACATGACTTACCTTGAAATCAATGCGAAGTAGAAGTCTTGTCTTCGAATCCATGCGAAACAATGGTTTAGCTTCAAATACTTGTGATATACATGATATATCTTCAACTGCATGCGAAACAAACGAGTTAGCTTTAAATCCAAGCGAAACACATGATTTAGCTTCAAATCAATGCGACGTGGAAGGCTTAGCTTCAATTCCACGCGAAACAGATGGTTTTGCTTCAAATTCTTGTTTAATACATGATTTAGCTTCAACTGCATCGAAACAAACGAATTAGCTTCAAATCCAAGGCAAACACATGATTTAGTTTCAAATCAATGCGAAGTAGAAGGCTTAGCTTCAAAACCATGCGAAACAAATGGTATAGCTTCAAATACTTGTGATATACAAATCCAAACGAAACACAAGATTTAGCTTCAAATTCATGCGAAGTAGAAGGCTTATCTTCGAATGCATGCGAAACAAATGGTTCAACTACAAATACTTGTGATATACATGATTCAGCTGCAACTGCATCGAAACAAACGATTTAGCTTCAAATCCAAGGAAAACACATGATTTAGTTTCAAATCAATGCGAAGTAAAAGGCTTAGCTTCAAATCGATGCGAAACGAATGATTGACCTTGAAATAATTGCGAATATATGTGATATAGCTTCAAATGCAGGCAAACCAACGAGTTAGCTTCTAATCCAAGCAAAACATATGATTCAGCTTCAAATCAATGTGAAATAGAAGTATTAGTTTCAAATCCATGTAAAACAGATAGTTTAGCTTCAAATACCTGCGAATATAAGTGATATAGCTTCAAATGCAGGCGAAACAAACGAGTTAGCTTCAAATCCGTGCGAAACAAATGATTTATCTTCAACTTCTTGCGATATATGTGATATAGATTCAAATGCAGGCGATACAAACGAGTTAGCGCCAAATCCTTGCGAAACACATGATTTAGCTTCAAATTCATGCGGAACACATGGTTTAGCTTAATATTCATGCGAAACAAATGGTGCAGCTTCAGATACTTGTGATATACATGATATAGGTTCAACTGCATGCGAAACAATCTAGTTAGCTTCAAATCCAAGCGAAATACATGATTTAGATTCAAATCACTGCGAAGTAGATGGCTTAGCTACAAATCCAAGCGAAATACATGATTTAGATTCAAATGAATGCGAAGGAGAAGGCTTAGTTTCACATCCATGCGAAACACATGATTTAGCTTCAAATCAGTGCGACGTAAAATGCTTAGCTTAAAATCCATGCGACAAAATGATTTAGCTTAAAATACTTGCGATATAAGTGATATAGATTCAATTGCAGGCGAAACAAACAAGTGATCTTCAAATCCACTCGAGTCACATGATTTATCTTCAAATCAATGCGAAGTTGAAGACATAGCTTCAAATCAATGCGAGACAAATGGTTTAGCTTCAAATACTTGTGATAAACATGATTTAGCTTCAAGAACATGCGAAACAAACGAGTTAGTTTCAAATCCGAGAGAAACACATGATTTAACTTCAAATCAATGGCAAGTAGAAGGCTTAGTTTCTAATCAATGCGAAACAAATGGTTTGGCTTCTAATACTTGTGATATACACGATTTAGCTTGAACTGCATGCGAAACAAACGAGTTAGCTTCACACACAATGGAAAATCACGATTTACCTTCAAATCAATGCGAAGTAGAATGCTTAGCTGCAATTCCATGCGAAACGAATGATTTGGCTTCAAATACTTGCGAATATAAGTGATATAGCCTCAACTGCATGAGAAACAAACGAGTTAGCATCAAATTAATGCGAAGTAGGATGCTTATCTTCAAATCCATGCGAAACAAATGATTTAGCTTCAAATACTTGTGATATACATGATTTAACTTCAAATGCAGGCGAAACAAACGAGTTATCTTGAAATCCATGTGGAACACTTGATTTAGCATCAAATCAAAGCGAAGTAGAAAGCATCTCTTCAAATACATGGGAAACAAATGATTTAGCTTCAAATACTTGCGATATTAGTGGATATAGCTTCAAATGCAAACGAAACAATCGAGATAGCGTCAAATCAATGAGAAGTAGAAGGCTTAGCTTCAAATACTTGTGCTATACATGATTTATCTTCAAATGCAGGCGAAACAAAGGAGTTAGCTTCAAAACCAAGCGAAACACATCATTTAGCTTCAAATTCATGCGAAACACATAGTTTAGCTTACTATTCATGCGAAACAGATGGTTTATATTCAGGTACTTGTGATATACATGATTTAGCTTCAACTGCATGCGAAACAAACGAGTTAGCTTCAAATCAAAGAGAAACACATGATTTAACTTCAAATCAATGCGAAGTAGTAGCCTTAGTTTCAAATTTATGCGAAACGAATGATTTGGCTTCAAATACTTGCGAATATAAGCGATATAGCTTCAACTGCATGCGAAACAAACGAGAGAGCATCAAAATCCAAGCGTAACACATGACTTACTTTCAAATCAATGCGAAGTAGAAGGCGTAGCGTCATATCCATGCGACACATATGATTTAGCTTCAAATACTTGCGATATAAGTGATATAGCTTCAAATGCAGGAGAAACAAAAGCGTGAGCTTGAAATCCAAGCGTAACTCATGATTTAGCTTCAAATCAATCCGATGTAGAAGGCTTAGCTTCAAATACATGCGAAACAAATGATTTAGTTACAAATACTTGTGATATACATGATTTAGATTCAACTGCAGGCGAAACAACGAGTTAGCTTCAAATCCATGCGAAACACATGATTTAGCTCCAAATTCATTCGATACACATTGTTTTGCTTAATATTCATGCGAAACAAGTGGTACAGCTTCAAATACTTGTGATATACATGATTTAGTTTCAACTGCATGCGAAACAAACGAGTTATCTTGAAATCCAAGCGAAGCACATGATTCAGCTTCAACTGCATGCGAAACAAACGAGTTAGTTTCAAATCCATGCGAAACACATGATTTAGCTTCAAATTCAATCGAAGTAGAACGCATAGCTTCAAATCCATGCGACACGAACGTTTTAGCTTCAAATACTTGCGAATATAAGTGATATAGCTTCAAATGCAGGAGAAACAAACGAGTTCAGTTCAAATCCAAGCGAAACACATGATTTAGCTTCAAATGAATGCCAAGTAGAAGATTTAGCATCAAATCCATGCGAAACAAATGGTTTAGCTTCAAATACTTATGATATACATGATTTAGCTTCAACTGCATGCGAAACTAACGAGTTGGTTTCATATGCAAGCGAAACACATGATTTAGCTTCAAATTCTTGCAAATCACATGGTTTAGCTTCAAAATCTTTCCGATAAAAATGGTTTAGCTTCAAATAATTGTGATATACATGATTTAGCTTCAACTGCATGCGACACCAACGAGATAGATTCAAATCCATGCGATGCACATGATTTAGCTTCGAATCAATGCGCAGTAGAAGGCTTGGCTTCAAATACATGAGAAACAAATGATTTATCTTCAGATAATTGCGATATAAGTGATATAGCTTCAAATGCAGACGAAACAAACGATTTGGCCTCAAATCCATGCGAAACACATGATTTAGCTTCAAATTCATGCGAAACACATGGTTTAGCTTCAACTACTTGTGATATACATGATTTAGCTTCAACTGCATGCGAAACAAACGAGTTAGCTTCAAATCCAAGCGAATCACATGATTTACCTTTAAGTCAATGCGAAGTAGAAGGCTTAGCTTCACATCAATGCGAAACAAATTGTTTACCTTCAAATACTTATGATATACATGATTTAGCTTCAACTGCATGCGAAACTAACGAGTTGGTTTCATATCCAAGCGAAACACATGATTTAGCTTCAAATTCTTGCAAATCACATGGTTTAGCTTCAAAATCTTTCCGATAAAAATGGTTTAGCTTCAAATAATTGCGATATACATGATTTAGCTTCTACTGCATGTGAAGCAAACGAGTTAGCTTCAAATCCATGCGAAACACATGATTTAGCTTCAAATGAATGCCAAGTAGAAGATTTAGCATCAAATCCATGCGAAACAAATGGTTTAGCTTCAAATCAATGCGAAGTAGAGGCTTATTTTCAAATCCATGCGAAACAAATGGTTTAGTTTCAAATACTTGTGATATACATGATTTAGCTTCAACTGCATGCCACAAAAACGAGTGAGGTTCAAGTCCATGCGAAACACATGCTTTGGCTGCAAATCAATGCGAAGTAGTGGGCTTAGCTTCAAATCCATGCGAATCAAATGGTTTAGCTACAAATACTTGTGATATACATGATTTAGCTTCAACTGCATGCGAAACAAACGTTTTTGCATTACACCCAAGGGAAACACATGATTTAACATCAATTCAATGCGAAGTAGGAGACGTAGCTTCAAATCATTGCGAAACAAATGGTTTAGCATCAAATACTTGTGATATACATGATTGAGCTTCAACTGCATGCGACACCAACGAGATAGATTCAAATCCATGCGATGCACATGATTTAGCTTCGAATCAATGCGCAGTAGAAGGCTTGGCTTCAAATACATGAGAAACAAATGATTTATCTTCAGATAATTGCGATATAAGTGATATAGCTTCAAATGCAGACGAAACAAACGATTTGGCCTCAAATCCATTCGAAACAAATGATTTAGCTTCAAATTCATGCGAAACACATGGTTTAGCTTCAACTACTTGTGATATACATGATTTAGCTTCAACTGCATGCGAAACAAACGAGTTAGCTTCAAATCCAAGCGAATCACATGATTTAGATCCAAATCAATGCGAAGTAGAAGGCTTAGCTTCACATCAATGCGAAACAAGTGGTTTATCTTCAAATTCTTGTGATACACATGATTTAGCATCAACTGCATGCGAAACAAACGAGTTAGCTTCAAATCCATGCGACACAAATGAATTAGCATGAAATACTTGCGATATAAGTGATATATATTCAAATGCATGCGAAACAAACGAGTGAGATTCAATTCATGTGAACCACATCATTTAGCTTCAAATTCATGCGAATCAAATGGTTTGGCTTACAATACTTGTGATGTATATGATTTAGTTTCAACTGCATGCGAAACAAACGAGTTAGCTTCAAATCCATGCGAAACACATGATTTAGCTTCAAATTCATTCCAAACACATGGTTTAGCTTAATACTCATGCGAAACACATGGTTTAACTTAATATTCATGCGAAACAAATTGTTCAGCTTCAAATACTTGTGATATACATGATTTAGCTTCAAATAAATGCGAAGCAGAAGGCTTAGCTTCAAGTACATGAGAAACAAATGATATATCTTCAGATAATTGCGATATAAGTGATACAGCTTCAAATACATGAGAAACAAATGGTTTACCTTCAAATACGTGCGATATATATGAAACAGCTTCAAATGAAGACGAAACAAACGAGTTAGTTTCAAATCCATGCGAAACGTATGATTTAGCATCAAATCAATGCGAAGTAGAAGGCTTAGCTTCAAATCAATCCGAAACAAATGGTATAGCTTCAAATCAATCCGAAACAAATGGTTTAGCTTCAAATACTTGTGATATACATGATTTAGCTTCAACTGCATGCGAAACAAACGAGTTAACTTCAAATCCATGCGATTCACATGATTTAGCTTCGAACCAATGCGAGGTAGAAGGCTTAGCTTAAAACATATGAGAAACAAATGATTTATCTTCAGATAATTGCGATATAAGTGTTACAGCTTCAAATCCATGCGATACACATGATTTGGCTTCAAATTCATGCGAATCACATGGATTAGCTTCATAGCTTCATATTCTTGCGAAACAGATGGATTAGATCCAGATACTTGTGATGTACATGTTTTAGCTTCAACTGCATGCGAAACAAACGTGTTAGCTTCAAATCCAAGCGAAACGCATGATTTATCTTCAATTTCATGCAGAGTAGAAGACTTAGCTTCAAATGCATGCGAAATAAATGGTTTAGCTTCAAATACTTGTTTTATACGTGATTTAGCATCAACTGCATTGCGAAACAAACGAGTTAGCTTCAAATCCAAACTTCAAATCAATGCGAAGTAGAAGGAAGGCGAAACAATCGAGTTAGCTTCAAATCCATACAAAACACATGATTTAGCTTCGAATCAATGCGCACTAGAAGGCTTAGCTTCAAATCCATGCGATACAAATGGTTTAGCTTCGAATACTTGTGATATACATGATTTACCTTCAACTGCATCCGAAACATACGAGTTAGCATCAAATCCAAGCGAATCACATGATTTAGGTTCAAATCAATGCGAAGTTGAAGGCTTAGCTTCAAATCCATGCGAAACAAATGGTTTAGTTTCAAATACTTGTGATATACATGATTTAGCCTCATCAGCATGCGAAACAAATGAGTTAGTTTCAAATCCATGCGAAACAAACGAGTTAGCTTCAAATCCATGCGAATCTCATGATTTAGATTCAAATCAATGTGAAATTGAAGGCTGATTTTCGAATCAATGAGAAAAAAAATGGTTTAGCTTCAAATACTTGTGATATACATGATTTAGCTTCAACTGCATGCGAAACAAACGTGTTAGCTTTAAATCCATGAGAAACATATGATTTAGGTCCAAATCAATGCGAAGTAGAAGGCTTAGCATCAAATCCATGCGAAACGAATGATTTTGCTTCAAATACTTGTGATATACATGATTTAGCTGCAACAGCATGCGAAACAAACGAGTAGCTTCAAATCCATGCGAAACAAACGAGTTAGCTTCAGATCCATGCGAAGCTCATGATTTAGATTCAAATCAATGCGAAATAGAAGGCCGATATTCGAATCCATACGAAACAAATGGTTTAGCTTCAAATACTTGTGATATACTAGATTTTGCGTCAACAGCATGCGAAACAAATGAGTTAGCTTCAAATCCATGCGAAACAAACGAGTCAGCTTCAAATCCATGCGAAACTCATGATTTAGATCCAAATCAATGCGAAATAGAGGGCCGATTTCCGAATCCATACGAAACAAATGGGTTAGCTTCAAATACTTGTGATATACTAGATTTAGCTTCAACTGCATGCGAAAGAAACGTGATAGCTTTAAATCCATCCTAAACACATGATTTAGCTCCAAATCAATGCGAAGTAGCAGGCTTAGCTTGAACTCCATGTGAAACGAATGATTTAGCTTCAAATACTTGCGACCATAAGTGATATAGCTTCAACTGCATGCGAAACAAACGAGTAGCTTCAAATCCATGCGAAACAAACGAGTTAGCTTCAAATCCAAGCGAAACACATGATTTATCTTCAAATCAATGCGAAGTTGAGGTCTATGCTTCAAATCCATGCGAAGCGAATGGTTTAGCTTCAAATACTTGTGATATACATGATTTATCTTCAAATGCAGTCGAAACAAAAGAGTTAGCTTCAAATCCATGCGAAACACATCATTTAGTTTCAAATTCATGCGAAACACATGGTTTGGCTTCATAGCTTCATATTCTTGCGAATCAGATGGTTTAGATTCAGATACTTGTGATAAACATGATCTAGCTTCAACTGCATGCGAAATAAATGGTTTACCTTCAAATACTTGTTTTATACATGATTTAGCATCAACTGCATTGCGAAACAAACGAGTTAGCTTCAAATCCAACTTCAAATCAATGCGAAGTAGAAGGAAGGCGAAACAATCGAGTTAGCTTCAAATCCATGCAAAACACATGATTTAGCTTCGAATCAATGCGCACTAGAAGGCATGGCTTCAAATCCATGCGATACAAATGGTTTAGCTTCGAATACTTGTGATATACATGATTTACCTTCAACTGCATGCGAAACATACGAGTTAGCATCAAATCCATGCGAATTGGAACGCGTAGCTTCTAATACTTGAGAAACAAATGGTTTAGCTTCAAATACTTGTGATATAAATGAAACAGCTTCAAATGAAGATGAAACAAACGAGTTAGTTTCAAATCCATGCGAATCACACGATTTAGTTTCAAATTAATGCGAAGTAGAAGGCTTAGCTTTAAATACATGGGAAACAAATGATTTATCTTCAGATAATTGCGATATATGTGATATAGCTTCAAATACTTGCGAAACACATGATTTAGCTTCAAAATCATGCGAATCACACGGATTAGCTTCATGGCTTCATATTCTTGCGAAACAGATGGATTAGATTCAGATACTTGTGATGTACATGTTTTAGCTTCAACTGCATGCGAAACAAACGTGTTAGCTTCAAATCCAAGCGAAACACATGATTTATCTTCAAATCAATGCGAAGTTGAAGGCTTTGCTTCAAATCCATGCGAATCACATGATTTAGTTACAAATCAATGCGAAGTGGAAGGCTCATCTTCGAAAACCATGCGAAACAGATGGTTTAGATTCAGATACTTGTGATACAAGTGATTTAAATTCAACTGCATGCGAAACAAACGAGTGAGCATCAAATCCAAGCGTAACTCACAATTTAGCTTCAAATCAATCCGATGTAGAAGGCTTAGCTTCAAATGAATGCGAAACAAATGGTTTAGCTTCAAATACTTATGATAAACATGATTTAGCTTCAACTGCATGCGAAACAAACGAGTTAGCTTCAAATCCAAGCGAAACGCATTATTTAGCTTCAAATTCTTGCAAATCACATGGTTTAGCTTCAAATGCTTGCGATAAAAATGGTTTAGCTTCAAATACTTGTGATATATATGATTTAGCTTCGACTGCATGTGAAGCAAACGAGTTAGCTTCAAATCCATGCGAAACACATGATTTAGATTCAAATCAATGTCAAGTAGAAGGTTTAGCATCAAATCCATGCGAAACAAATGGTTTAGCTTCAAATCAATGCGAAGTAAAAGGCTTATCTTCAAATCCATGCGAAACACATGATTTAGCTTGAAATCAAAGCGAAGTAGAAGGCTTAGCTTCAAATCCAAGCGAAACACATTATTTAGCTTCAAATTAATGCGAAGTAGAAGGCTTGGTTTCAAATCCATTCGAATGAAATGGTATAGCTTCAAATACTTGTGATATACATGATTTAGATTCAGCTGCATGCGAAACAAACGATTTTGCTTCACACCCAAGGGAAACACATGATTTAACATTAATTCAATGCGAAGTAGAAGGCGTAGCTTCAAATCAATGCGAAATAGAAGGCTTATCTTCGAATCCATGCGAAATGATTGATTGAGCTTCAAATACTTGCGATTATAAGTGATATAGCTTCAAATGCTGGCGAAACAAACGAGTTAGCTTCAAATCCATGATAAACACATGATTTTTCTCCAAATTAAGGCGAAGTGGAAGGCTTAGATTCAAATCCATGCGAATCAAATGGTTTAGCTTAAAATACTTGTGATATACATGACTTATCTTGAGCTGTATGCGAAACAAACGAGTTAGCTTCAAATCCAAGAGAAACACAAGATTTAGCTTCAAATCAGTGCGAGGTAGAAGGCTTAGCCTCAAATCCATGCGATACAAATGATTTAGCTTCATATACTTGCGATATAACTGATATAGAATCAAATGCAGGCGAAACAAGCGAGTTAGCTTCAAATCCAAGCGTAACACATGATTTAGCTTCAAATCAATGCGAAGTAGAAGGCTTAGCTTCAAATCCGTGCGAAACAAATGGTTTAAATTCAGATACTTGTGATATACATGATTTATCTTCAAATGGAGGCGAAAAAAACGAGTTAGCTTCAAATCCATGCGAAGTAGAAGGCTTATCGTCGAAACCATGCGAAACACATGATTTAGCTCCAAATTCATTCGATACACATTGTTTTGCTTAATATTCATGAGAAACAAGTGGTACAACTTCAAATACTTGTGATATACATGATTTAGTTTCAACTGCATGCGAAGCAAACGAGTTAGCTTCAACTCCATTCGAAACACACGATTTAGCATCAAATCAATGCGAAGTAGAAGTCTTATCTTCGAATCCATGCGAAACAAATGGTTTAGCTTCAAATGAATGCGCAGTAGAAGCCTTAACTTCAAATTCATGACAAACAAATGATCTATATTCAGATAATTGCGATATAAGTGTTATAGCTTCAAATGCAGGCGAAACAATCGAGTTAGCTTCAAATCCATGCGAATCACACGATTTAGTTTCAAATTAATGCGAAGTAGAAGGCTTAGCTTTAAATACATGGGAAACAAATGATTTATCTTCAGATAATTGCGATATATGTGATATAGCTTCAAATACTTGCGAAACACATGATTTATCTTCAAATCAATGCGAAGTTGAAGGCTTTGCTTCAAATCCATGCGAATCACATGATTTAGTTACAAATCAATGCGAAGTGGAAGGCTCATCTTCGAAAACCATGCGAAACAGATGGTTTAGATTCAGATACTTGTGATACAAGTGATTTAAATTCAACTGCATGCGAAACAAACGAGTGAGCATCAAATCCAAGCGTAACTCACAATTTAGCTTCAAATCAATCCGATGTAGAAGGCTTAGCTTCAAATGAATGCGAAACAAATGGTTTAGCTTCAAATACTTATGATATACATGATTTAGCTTCAACTGCATGCGAAACAAACGAGTTAGCTTCAAATCCAAGCGAAACGCATTATTTAGCTTCAAATTCTAGCAAATCACATGGTTTAGCTTCAAATGCTTGCGATAAAAATGGTTTAGCTTCAAATACTTGTGATATATATGATTTAGCTTCGACTGCATGTGAAGCAAACGAGTTAGCTTCAAATCCATGCGAAACACATGATTTAGATTCAAATCAATGTCAAGTAGAAGGTTTAGCATCAAATCCATGCGAAACAAATGGTTTAGCTTCAAATCAATGCGAAGTAAAAGGCTTATCTTCAAATCCATGCGAAACACATGATTTAGCTTGAAATCAAAGCGAAGTAGAAGGCTTAGCTTCAAATCCAAGCGAAACACATTATTTAGCTTCAAATTAATGCGAAGTAGAAGGCTTGGTTTCAAATCCATTCGAATGAAATGGTAGAGCTTCAAATACTTGTGATATACATGATTTAGATTCAGCTGCATGCGAAACAAACCAGTTAGCTTCAAATCCGAGCGAAACACATGATTTAGCTTCAATTTCATGCAAAGTAGAAGTCTTAGCTTCAAATACATGCGAAATAAATGGTTTATCTTCAAATAATTGTGATATACATAATTTAGCTTCAACTGCATGCGAAACAAACGAGTTAGCTTCAAATCCAAGCGAAACGCATTATTTAGCTTCAAATTCTTGCAAATCACATGGTTTAGCTTCAAATGCTTGCGATAAAAATGGTTTAGCTTCAAATACTTGTGATATATATGATTTAGCTTCGACTGCATGTGAAGCAAACGAGTTAGCTTCAAATCCATGCGAAACACATGATTTAGATTCAAATCAATATCAAGTAGAAGGTTTAGCATCAAATCCATGCGAAACAAATGGTTTAGCTTCAAATCAATGCGAAGTAAAAGGCTTATCTTCAAATCCATGCGAAACACATGATTTAGCTTGAAATCAAAGCGAAGTAGAAGGCTTAGCTTCAAATCCAAGCGAAACACATTATTTAGCTTCAAATTAATGCGAAGTAGAAGGCTTGGTTTCAAATCCATTCGAATGAAATGGTATAGCTTCAAATACTTGTGATATACATGATTTAGATTCAGCTGCATGCGAAACAAACGATTTTGCTTCACACCCAAGGGAAACACATGATTTAACATTAATTCAATGCGAAGTAGAAGGCGTAGCTTCAAATCAATGCGAAATAGAAGGCTTATCTTCGAATCCATGCGAAATGATTGATTGAGCTTCAAATACTTGCGATTATAAGTGATATAGCTTCAAATGCTGGCGAAACAAACGAGTTAGCTTCAAATCCATGATAAACACATGATTTTTCTCCAAATTAAGGCGAAGTGGAAGGCTTAGATTCAAATCCATGCGAATCAAATGGTTTAGCTTAAAATACTTGTGATATACATGACTTATCTTGAGCTGTATGCGAAACAAACGAGTTAGCTTCAAATCCAAGAGAAACACAAGATTTAGCTTCAAATCAGTGCGAGGTAGAAGGCTTAGCCTCAAATCCATGCGATACAAATGATTTAGCTTCATATACTTGCGATATAACTGATATAGAATCAAATGCAGGCGAAACAAGCGAGTTAGCTTCAAATCCAAGCGTAACACATGATTTAGCTTCAAATCAATGCGAAGTAGAAGGCTTAGCTTCAAATCCGTGCGAAACAAATGGTTTAAATTCAGATACTTGTGATATACATGATTTATCTTCAAATGGAGGCGAAAAAAACGAGTTAGCTTCAAATCCATGCGAAGTAGAAGGCTTATCGTCGAAACCATGCGAAACAGATGGTTTAGATTCAGACACTTGTGATAAAAGTGATTTAAATTCAACTGCATGCGAAACAAACGAGAGAGCATCAAAATCCAAGCGTAACACATGACTTACCTTCAAATCAATGCGAAGTAGAAGGCGTAGCGTCATATCCATGCGACACATATGATTTAGCTTCAAATACTTGCGATATAAGTGATATAGCTTCAAATGCAGGAGAAACAAAAGCGTGAGCTTGAAATCCAAGCGTAACTCATGATTTAGCTTCAAATCAGTCCGATGTAGAAGGCTTAGCTTCAAATCCATGCGAAACAAATGATTTAGTTACAAATACTTGTGATATACATGATTTAGATTCAACTGCAGGCGAAACAACGAGTTAGCTTCAAATCCATGCGAAACACATGATTTAGCTCCAAATTCATTCGATACACATTGTTTTGCTTAATATTCATGAGAAACAAGTGGTACAACTTCAAATACTTGTGATATACATGATTTAGTTTCAACTGCATGCGAAGCAAACGAGTTAGCTTCAACTCCATTCGAAACACACGATTTAGCATCAAATCAATGCGAAGTAGAAGTCTTATCTTCGAATCCATGCGAAACAAATGGTTTAGCTTCAAATGAATGCGCAGTAGAAGCCTTAACTTCAAATTCATGACAAACAAATGATCTATATTCAGATAATTGCGATATAAGTGTTATAGCTTCAAATGCAGGCGAAACAATCGAGTTAGCTTCAAATCCATGCGAATCACACGATTTAGTTTCAAATTAATGCGAAGTAGAAGGCTTAGCTTTAAATACATGGGAAACAAATGATTTATCTTCAGATAATTGCGATATATGTGATATAGCTTCAAATACTTGCGAAACACATGATTTATCTTCAAATCAATGCGAAGTTGAAGGCTTTGCTTCAAATCCATGCGAATCACATGATTTAGTTACAAATCAATGCGAAGTGGAAGGCTCATCTTCGAAAACCATGCGAAACAGATGGTTTAGATTCAGATACTTGTGATACAAGTGATTTAAATTCAACTGCATGCGAAACAAACGAGTGAGCATCAAATCCAAGCGTAACTCACAATTTAGCTTCAAATCAATCCGATGTAGAAGGCTTAGCTTCAAATGAATGCGAAACAAATGGTTTAGCTTCAAATACTTATGATATACATGATTTAGCTTCAACTGCATGCGAAACAAACGAGTTAGCTTCAAATCCAAGCGAAACGCATTATTTAGCTTCAAATTCTAGCAAATCACATGGTTTAGCTTCAAATGCTTGCGATAAAAATGGTTTAGCTTCAAATACTTGTGATATATATGATTTAGCTTCGACTGCATGTGAAGCAAACGAGTTAGCTTCAAATCCATGCGAAACACATGATTTAGATTCAAATCAATGTCAAGTAGAAGGTTTAGCATCAAATCCATGCGAAACAAATGGTTTAGCTTCAAATCAATGCGAAGTAAAAGGCTTATCTTCAAATCCATGCGAAACACATGATTTAGCTTGAAATCAAAGCGAAGTAGAAGGCTTAGCTTCAAATCCAAGCGAAACACATTATTTAGCTTCAAATTAATGCGAAGTAGAAGGCTTGGTTTCAAATCCATTCGAATGAAATGGTATAGCTTCAAATACTTGTGATATACATGATTTAGATTCAGCTGCATGCGAAACAAACCAGTTAGCTTCAAATCCGAGCGAAACACATGATTTAGCTTCAATTTCATGCAAAGTAGAAGTCTTAGCTTCAAATACATGCGAAATAAATGGTTTATCTTCAAATAATTGTGATATACATAATTTAGCTTCAACTGCATGCGAAACAAACGAGTTAGCTTCAAATCCAAGCGAAACGCATTATTTAGCTTCAAATTCTTGCAAATCACATGGTTTAGCTTCAAATGCTTGCGATAAAAATGGTTTAGCTTCAAATACTTGTGATATATATGATTTAGCTTCGACTGCATGTGAAGCAAACGAGTTAGCTTCAAATCCATGCGAAACACATGATTTAGATTCAAATCAATATCAAGTAGAAGGTTTAGCATCAAATCCATGCGAAACAAATGGTTTAGCTTCAAATCAATGCGAAGTAAAAGGCTTATCTTCAAATCCATGCGAAACACATGATTTAGCTTGAAATCAAAGCGAAGTAGAAGTCTTAGCTTCAAATACATGCGAAATAAATGGTTTATCTTCAAATAATTGTGATATACATAATTTAGCTTCAACTGCATGCGAAACAAACGAGTTAGCTTCATATCCAAGCGAAACACATGATTTAGCTTCAAATTCTTGCAAATCACATGGTTTAGCTTCAAAATCTTTCCGATAAAAATGGTTTAGCTTCAAATAATTGTGATATACATGATTTAGCTTCTACTGCATGTGAAGCAAACGAGTTAGCTTCAAATCCATGCGAAACACATGATTTAGATTCAAATCAATGTCAAGTAGAAGGTTTAGCATCAAATCCATGCGAAACAAAAGCTTTAGCTTCAAATCAATGCGAAGTAAAAGGCTTATCTTCAAATCGATGCGAAACAAATGCTTCAGCTTCAAATACTTGTGATATACATGATTTAGCTTCAACTGCATGCCAAAAAAACGAGTGAGGTTCAAGTCCATGCGAAAAACATGATTTAGCTTCAAATCAATGCGAAGTAGAAGGCTTAGCTTCAAATACATGAGAAACAAATGATTTATCTTCAGATAATTGCGATATATGTGATATAGCTTCAAATGCACGCGGAACAATCGAGTTAGATTCAAATCCATGCGAAATACATGATTTAGTTTCAAATCAATGCGAAGTGGTAGGCTTAGTTTCACATACATGAGAAACAAATGTTTTAGCTCCAAATACTTGTGGTATACATGATTTAGCTTCAGCTGCATGCGAAACAAACGAGTTATCTTGAAATCCACGCGAAGCACATGATTCAGCTTCAACTGCATGCGAAACAAACGAGTTAGTTTCAAATCCATGCGAAACACATGATTTAGCTTCAAATTCAATCGAAGTAGAACGCATAGCTTCAAATCCATGCGACACGAACGTTTTAGCTTCAAATACTTGCGAATATAAGTGATATAGCTTCAAATGCAGGAGAAACAAACGAGTTAAGTTCAAATCCAAGCGAAACACATGATTTAGCTTCAAATGAATGCCAAGTAGAAGATTTAGCATCAAATCCATGCGAAACAAATGGTTTAGCTTCAAATACTTATGATATACATGATTTAGCTTCAACTGCATGCGAAACTAACGAGTTGGTTTCATATGCAAGCGAAACACATGATTTAGCTTCAAATTCTTGCAAATCACATGGTTTAGCTTCAAAATCTTTCCGATAAAAATGGTTTAGCTTCAAATAATTGTGATATACATGATTTAGCTTCTACTGCATGTGAAGCAAACGAGTTAGCTTCAAATCCATGCGAAACACATGATTTAGCTTCAAATGAATGCCAAGTAGAAGATTTAGCATCAAATCCATGCGAAACAAATGGTTTAGCTTCAAATCAATGCGAAGTAAAAGGCTTATCTTCAAATCCATGCGAAACACATGATTTAGCTTGAAATCAAAGCGAAGTAGGAGGCTTAGCTTCAAATCCAAGCGAAACACATTATTTAGCTTCAAATTAATGCGAAGTAGAAGGCTTGGTTTCAAATCCATTCGAATGAAATGGTATAGCATCAAATACTTGTGATATACATGATTTAGATTCAGCTGCATGCGAAACAAACCAGTTAGCTTCAAATCCGAGCGAAACACATGATTTAGCTTCAATTTCATGCAAAGTAGAAGTCTTAGCTTCAAATACATGCGAAATAAATGGTTTATCTTCAAATAATTGTGATATACATAATTTAGCTTCAACTGCATGCGAAACAAACGAGTTAGCTTCAAATCCAAGCGAAACGCATTATTTAGCTTCAAATTCTTGCAAATCACATGGTTTAGCTTCAAATGCTTGCGATAAAAATGGTTTAGCTTCAAATACTTGTGATATATATGATTTAGCTTCGACTGCATGTGAAGCAAACGAGTTAGCTTCAAATCCATGCGAAACACATGATTTAGATTCAAATCAATATCAAGTAGAAGGTTTAGCATCAAATCCATGCGAAACAAATGGTTTAGCTTCAAATCAATGCGAAGTAAAAGGCTTATCTTCAAATCCATGCGAAACACATGATTTAGCTTGAAATCAAAGCGAAGTAGAAGTCTTAGCTTCAAATACATGCGAAATAAATGGTTTATCTTCAAATAATTGTGATATACATAATTTAGCTTCAACTGCATGCGAAACAAACGAGTTAGCTTCATATCCAAGCGAAACACATGATTTAGCTTCAAATTCTTGCAAATCACATGGTTTAGCTTCAAAATCTTTCCGATAAAAATGGTTTAGCTTCAAATAATTGTGATATACATGATTTAGCTTCTACTGCATGTGAAGCAAACGAGTTAGCTTCAAATCCATGCGAAACACATGATTTAGATTCAAATCAATGTCAAGTAGAAGGTTTAGCATCAAATCCATGCGAAACAAAAGCTTTAGCTTCAAATCAATGCGAAGTAAAAGGCTTATCTTCAAATCGATGCGAAACAAATGCTTCAGCTTCAAATACTTGTGATATACATGATTTAGCTTCAACTGCATGCCAAAAAAACGAGTGAGGTTCAAGTCCATGCGAAAAACATGATTTAGCTTCAAATCAATGCGAAGTAGAAGGCTTAGCTTCAAATACATGAGAAACAAATGATTTATCTTCAGATAATTGCGATATATGTGATATAGCTTCAAATGCACGCGGAACAATCGAGTTAGATTCAAATCCATGCGAAATACATGATTTAGTTTCAAATCAATGCGAAGTGGTAGGCTTAGTTTCACATACATGAGAAACAAATGTTTTAGCTCCAAATACTTGTGGTATACATGATTTAGCTTCAGCTGCATGCGAAACAAACGAGTTATCTTGAAATCCACGCGAAGCACATGATTCAGCTTCAACTGCATGCGAAACAAACGAGTTAGTTTCAAATCCATGCGAAACACATGATTTAGCTTCAAATTCAATCGAAGTAGAACGCATAGCTTCAAATCCATGCGACACGAACGTTTTAGCTTCAAATACTTGCGAATATAAGTGATATAGCTTCAAATGCAGGAGAAACAAACGAGTTAAGTTCAAATCCAAGCGAAACACATGATTTAGCTTCAAATGAATGCCAAGTAGAAGATTTAGCATCAAATCCATGCGAAACAAATGGTTTAGCTTCAAATACTTATGATATACATGATTTAGCTTCAACTGCATGCGAAACTAACGAGTTGGTTTCATATGCAAGCGAAACACATGATTTAGCTTCAAATTCTTGCAAATCACATGGTTTAGCTTCAAAATCTTTCCGATAAAAATGGTTTAGCTTCAAATAATTGTGATATACATGATTTAGCTTCTACTGCATGTGAAGCAAACGAGTTAGCTTCAAATCCATGCGAAACACATGATTTAGCTTCAAATGAATGCCAAGTAGAAGATTTAGCATCAAATCCATGCGAAACAAATGGTTTAGCTTCAAATCAATGCGAAGTAAAAGGCTTATCTTCAAATCCATGCGAAACAAATGGTTTAGTTTCAAATACTTGTGATATACATGATTTAGCTTCAACTGCATGCCAAAAAATCGAGTGAGGTTCAAGTCCATGCGAAACACATGCTTTAGCTGCAAATCAATGCGAAGTAGAGGGCTTAGCTTCAAATCCATGCGAATCAAATGGTTTAGCTACAAATACTTGTGATATACATGATTTAGCTTCAACTGCATGCGAAACAAACGAGTTATCTTCAAATCCAAGCGAAACACATGATTTAGTTTC